>NW_015172796.1:12986-14503 GCF_001447785.1 Gekko japonicus
CAATCTCCTCCGCCGCCTCCTCCTCCCTTCCCCTCCCCACAACAGACACCCTGTGAGGTAGGTGGGGCTGAGAGAGCTCTGACAGAAACTGTTCTTTTTCAAGAACAGCTCTGACAGAACTATGGCTTGCCCAAGGTCATCATCCAGCAGGTCCAAGTGGAGGAGTGGGGAATCAAACCCAGTTCTCCCAGATTAGAGTCCGTGCACCTAACCACTACACCAGACTGCCTCTCCAAAAGGGAGACCTGGCCCTCTCGACTGGTAATTTTGGCCTGGTCATTATTTATTTATTATGTATTTATTAGTTCCGGCTTTATTAGAGCCAGTCTGGTGTCGTGGTGAAGTGTGCGGACTCTAACCTGGGAGAACCGGGTTTGATTCCCCACTCCTCCACTTGCATCTGCTGTATGACCTTGGGCAAGCCGTAGTTCTGACAAGGGATGTTCTTGAAAAAGAGCAGTTTCAGTCAGAGCTGTTCTTGCAAAAGAGCAGTTTCTGTCAGAACTCTCTCTCAGCCCCACCTATCTCACAGGCAGTGTTCCCTCTAAGCTCAGTTAGTGTGAGCTAGCTCCATACTTCTTGCTCTTGCGCAGGCCATGTACGTGTACATGAAGGCTGCCTTCCTCAGCATGCTGCCCCCAGGGGAGCCACGACCTTTTGGCGAGGATGAGGTGGCGCTCTTCAGGTAAGAGGTGCGCTTGTTTCTGGACCTGGGGGGGTGGGGGAGAGGAGGACTTGGGCAGAAGCCTTGGCACCAGGGAGGGAGGGAGGCAGCGAAGGACCGGTGCCTGTTCCTCCTCAGAGGTTCAGAAAGATGGGCAGTGCGGAGGGATGCCAGTCTCCAGGCGGGACCTGGAGATCCCCCCAGAATTCCAGCTCCTCTCCAGGCGACAGGGATCAGTTCCCCCTGGAGAAAAGGGATGCTTTGGAAGGTGGACTCTGTGACATCGTACCACACTGAGGTTCAGGGACGCCAGCCTCCCGTCTGGACCATCTCCAGTCTACAGAGATCAGTTCCCCCTGGAGAAAAGGGATGCTTTGGAAGGTGGACTCTGTGACATCGTACCACACTGAGGTTCAGGGACGCCAGCCTCCCGTCTGGACCATCTCCAGTCTACAGAGATCAGTTCCCCCTGGAGAAGATGGCTGCTTTGGAGGGGGGACTCTGTGGCATGGTAGCCCACGGGGGTTCCGGGATGCCATCCTCCAGGTGGGACCCGGGGATCCCCTGGAATTACAGCTCATCAGTTCCCCTGGAGAAGAGGGCTGCTTTGGAGGGGGGACTCTGTGGCATTGTAGCCCACGGGGGTTCCGGGATGCCAGGTCCCCCGGAATTCCAGCTCCTCTCCAGACTGCAGAGATCAGTTCCCCTGGAGACAATGGGTGCTTTGGAGGGTGGACTCTGTGGCCTTGCGCCCCACTGAGGTCCTTGTCCTCCCCAGGCTCCATCCATTAATATCCAGGAGTTTCCCAACCGGGGTCTAGTAACATAAGAGAACATAAGACAAGCCAGTGTT
>NW_015172797.1:0-3833 GCF_001447785.1 Gekko japonicus
TACAGAAGAAAATGACTGGGGACCAAATGCAGAGAAAGGAGTTCGAAGCAAAAGATATGAGGCAGAAATGTTTAAAGGCAGAAGAGATCTTGTAAAATAATGACAAAATGAGATCACCATAGAGGCTGAATAGAGATGTAACTGAATTTTGTGACTATCCTGGTTCAAATAAAAAGTCCAGGTTTCTGCTGGGTCCAGGTTTCTTCTTTGCAGTCAGGATAAAATATAAATGTCAGTTTCCTAATGTAATTGATGAAATTTGGGAGAAAAATTGCCATCAAAATTGCCATCTGTTGTTCCAGGTAAAGGGATTAAAACTTATTTCTTGCTAATGGAGTTGCAGCTGGCATTATTCCTTTGTACTGATGACTCAGAATGGTTGTCTGATAAGTCACCAATGGCTGTTAATCGTTAGGAGTCAGTTTCCTGATATCTTTGTTTCCTTTTCCATGAGGCCCTGAAATGTGTGTCTGTGTGTGTATAGGAACAGTGAGTATAGTTCAGAAAAGACAGTGAAAGAAGCAGACACAGAAGGCTGAGAGTTGTGATGTACATGTAAATGTAGGAGGAAATTTGAGATGTATAGTTTTGCCCCCCCCAGTCAGAATAACAGAATAACAAGACAGACAACAGTTTGGAAGTAAACAAGGGCCACTTTATTAACTATTTAATGTAACATTGTGGCAAGGAACACACTAAGCGAGCACGGAACAGGCAAAGCAGGCGTCACTCCCTGACCAACCTCATTGCCCTTAGGAGCAAGCTCAGTGTGTGGAGTGGCGGCAGAGCACGAGATTTGGCGGTGGTGCCGGGCCAGATGGAGGCAGAGCACGGAGACTGGAGGCGTCAGGCGACTCTGGTGACTGCTTAGCGAGGACTGGCTTTGGGCTGCCGCGTGCCGTGGCAGTATGTGGTTTGGGGCCCGGCAAAGTGCGCGGGGCAGTGCAGCTGCTCACTCTGCATGCTTTTGGGGGCTGGGGAGACCTTCCTAGTTTTCAGGGCGCACACAGGGGCTGGGTGTAGCAGCACGTGTGGGCAGAGTGCCCTGCTTGGGATCTGGGGCAAGGTCCGCCATTGGGGCCAGCAGCAGGTGGGGCAGAGCTAGTCTCACGGCCTGGCAGGAGTTAAGGCTGGGAATAGGGAACCGAGGCGCAGGTGGGCCTGCAGCATCCTACTGGGACTCAGCTGGGGTCCACTTCTGCCACGTACTTTTAGGCCCGTCCCCTGCTCTTTCGTTCCCCCCCTTTTTTTTTCTTGGAGAGTGACACCCATTGCTTGGCGCTTAGGGGCTTGACGGGGCTGCCTTCAAGGAGGGTAGCCCATTGCTGGGGTTGGCGAGCTGTGTTTTTTCCACCCACTCCCTTTGTATGAGAGTTGCTTCCACAGTGGCAGCTGTCGGGTACCCGGCCCTGCATATTTGGGTTAGGAGCTGGCGTTCCTCGGCATTGAGTCCTAAGTATGGCCTTGTCGAGATAACGAAGGGAAGCTGGGGTCGCCTCGCGAGGGGAGGTGAACTTGTCCCCTGCTCCTGTTTTTTGTTACAGATTTGGTCCACCAGCAGAAGAGGAAGATCGTGTTACTCTTTGGGCACAGCGTTGTTTATAGGTGGCACATCATGCCAAGAGGATGCCGGTAGGTGCTCAGCTGAGCCTTAGCCAGTGGGCCACAGTGGAATGGCAGAGGCACCAGGACCTACAGTGTCCGGGCCAGCTGCAGTTGCTGCTCCAGGGGAGGATCGGCCCTCCACCTCAGGTTCTATTCATTCATTAGGAGGCTACGATTATGGCTCGATTGGGGGTACAGCATTAGTCCTTCAGGCCCGGGTGGATGTCAGTTTATGCCTAAGCAGTGGCCGGGGACATTACTGCTATGGTCGGCCATGATACCCACCGGTTTTGGCAGGGGGTTGGGAGTCCGCTCCCATCAACAAGGCTCTGGCAGGATTGAGCATAGATATTTCTGGAAGATTTACGGCAAGGGCTTCGGGGGGGCCTTCTGGCTTTGGGGGGCCTTGGGCCTTCTGGTGGGCGTGGAGGACTAAGCAGAGGCTTGGCCTCAGCGAAGGTGGGTGGCTATGCAGTATACAGATTACGGTCTGGTGAGCACCAGTTGAAACCCATTGTTTGGGGTTGAAGGGGTCCTGTGAGTACAGTCTTTGTGTCTTGTGGAATGGGGTGGGGGAAACGGACTGCTTTCAGGATGGCCCTGTTTAGGTCCTCTCTTTGAATCTTGTGGTTCAGGGGATGGGGCTACAGGGTTGTCTTGCAATGGCTAGCTGGCCAGGTGGGAGCCCCTGCAGTGGTCTCCCACCCGGGGCAGGGTGGCTCACCCTATTGAAGAGGTAAGGGAGGGGTCCTCAACCTCTGGCCTTGACCTTACTGCAAGCTGCGTGGTCTTTGCCGTTGGTTCCAGTTAAAATTGTAAGTTAATAATGTGGCCCTATATTCAAACCCGTGGAGCTGCGGTGGCTCAAGTGGTTAAGACGCTGAACTGCAGGCTGTGGAAGGTCAGTAGTTCAGCAGTTCGAGACTCGGGTGCCGCATGATGGAGTGAGCTCCCATCTCTAGTTCCAGCTTCTGCCTACCTAGCAGTTCGAAAGCAAGAAATTGCAAGTAGATAAATAGGTACCACTTCGGTGGGAAGGTAACAGCGTTCCGTGCGCCTTGGTGTTTAGTCATGCCAGCCACATGACCACGGAAATGTCTTCGGACAGCGCTGGCTCTTCGGCTTTGAAACGGAGATGAGCACCGCAACTCGACTGGCTTTCGAGCAAGGGAACCTTTACCTTATATTCAAACCCAACATTTGTGTCTGCTTCATTATTTCTGGCTTGGGGGGCAAATAAGAGAAATATACAAGAAGTAGAGATAACAGTAAGTTTCAGAGGGTAGCCATGTTGGTCTGCCATAGAGGAAGGAGATTCAAGTCCAGAATCACCTTAGAGACCAACAAGGTTTTGGGGCATAATGTTTTGAGAGTCAAAGCTTCCTTCAGCAAATCCAAGTAGGAATGGAAATCCCCGAGTCCTGTCAGAAGGTGGGAGGAGTATTGCAAAAACAGGAGACAGGATATAAAAGTACACTGAAAACTGTAATCAACTTGATCAGAGCAAGAGATAAATGCTTAGGAGCAGGAAATCAGCATCTGTCGTGAGATAAATATCCTGTGTTCCCATTCAGCCCTGGGAGTCCATTGTTCTGAATTTGTCAATGAACTCAAGTTCAGCAATCTCATGCTGGAATCTCTGCTTGATGCTTCTCTGTCTGAGGAATGCCACTCTTAAGTCATTAATGGAATGACCTGAATGATTAAAATGTTCCCCCACTGTTTTTTGAGTGATGTGAGTTTTGATGCCAGGTTTATGCCTAGGGGTGTGCGTTTGGATCTACCTGAGCTGAAGATATAGCTGGAAAATATCTTATTGGTATTTTCCAGGTATATTTCAGCTTCCCAAATGTATCCAAGTTTTCCCGAGAAAATCCTGGATATATTTGGGGATTTCGGTTAGATCTGAAAACAGCAGAGAGGCGGGAGCAGATTGCTTCCACCTCTCAGCTGTTTGTCAGGCAGGCTTATGCAGTCCCCTTAAACTTTAAAGGGACTGCAGAAGTCAGTCCAAGGATCAGCCAGGGCGGCAGGGAGCTGGGATTTCCCCAACACCTCAGCTGTGGCTGATTTCTCTTGCCAGCCCAAGATCAGCTGGGTCAGTGGGGAGTTGAGAGCTCCCTGCTGGCACAGCTCTGTGCTGCCTTCTCCTGCCACCCAGTTTAAACCAGGAGGCGGGAGAGGGCAATCCAGCTGGGATTGGCTGTGCCTGTGGGGAGCCAATCACT
>NW_015172797.1:9317-13785 GCF_001447785.1 Gekko japonicus
TGTAGATATATTTATAGTCCAAAATTCAAACAAAAGAGTCAAAGATGTACCAGTTACACAAACTTGCCGGTAATCCTTTCTCAAGACTGGATTTATATTGAAGCTGTCAGAAAACATACAAAACAAAGCAGTCAGTCAAAAATTGTTAGCAAGGTCACACAAAATACAATTGTTCCTCAAAGAATGGTAGAGAATCCTGTACACTAGATATTTTTAGTTTGCTTACCCATGCCTACAAACTCACTTTCCAGTGCTGAAAGCTCCCAACTCTGGCAGCGTCAATCTCTCCAGTGAGGCGTTTTGGCTTTCACAACCCTGAAGGCATGCTCACAATAAGTCTCACCATTCAGGTGTTTCCAATTAAGTGTACAAAAGTTTTCTAGGCTCCCTTAAACCAGTGCTACATGTATGCTGTCCCTGTGCATGATCAGTTCCCTAAAAATTGACTGTGTTCTGCTTTTCCCCAGACCTGCACCTCCTAAAACAATGAGGAAGCCCAGAGATATGCGCACCTGCCCTCCAATAATTCCCATCAATGTGTGTGGAATCCTCATCCAATGATGACTCATTGGAGCTACTGCTGCTGAACATGTGACAAAACTGTACATATGATTCTTGGCCTGACTCCTGCTCACATGGGAATGGGTGGGAATCTGGAGTTGCCTCCTTGGACCTGCTGGGTGATCCCCTGGGAGCTGGGTCAGTGAGAGGTTCAGGGGATGCACAGTGCAACCCTATATGGTCCATTTTATTGGACAACTGTACCAAAGTCTATAAGATACTCTGCAAGATAGCTGTATTATCCACTGGCACCAGGGCTGCTGGCTGCCCCACAGGCACCCCTAGCAGAGCCTCTAGTTTTACCTGCTGGGGTCTTCTTTGGAGGCATGACCAATAACATACGTGGCATCACATGTGAATCAAATTTTTCTTCAGGCCAGTTTGGCTAGAGATTCTGGAGGTTTTTTTGTCATCTTCTGGATGTGGAACAGCGGTCACTGGGGGTGTGGGGGGGAGGTATATGTGAATTTCCTGCATTGTGCAGGGGGTTGGACTAGATGACCCTTGAGGTCCCTTCCAACTCTATGGTTCTATGAACCTAATTACCCTAAATAATTGTGCTGGGTGGGAGCTAGCGGATGCAATGGAGGCTGCATAAAATTCTCTTTTAGCAGTCTTTACCACCATTTCATGAGATTTCGTAAAAGTCCTATACGATGTTCTTGCAGCTTCATCACAAGATAGTTGCCAAACTCAGTCTAGTTGTTTAAGCTCCCACTTTGTCCTCTGGAGCTCCATGGTGTACCATGGGGCTAATTTGGGGCATTTAAGCTGAGACATTTTAAGAATGCATATTTGTCTACTGTTGAAAGCAAATGTGCAGTCATTCACTTTCCACATTAAGCATATTTTCGTTTCCATGTTTTGTGAGAAATGTGGAAGTGTATGCTAAAAATGTAGAACATGATTTTTTTGCAATTGTTGCTATGTAGGATGTTAAATCTATTATAATCAAAAAGAATCATGGTAAGTTTCCACTATAAGTAATTTAGAGATTATTTAATAGTTGTGATGGTTATGAAATAATTTTTTGCCCGTTTGCAAACCTCGATATGTGGTGAAACATTTACAACAATGGGATTCATGTGTATATCTGTCATAAAAAGAAATCTCATTTTCTATGAAACTAATCTGAGGTTATTCATTCATCACACCATACTTTGGTGCACAATACATTAATGGTAGCATGTTTAATTGTTTCCTCAAATATCACCGAAATGCAGTTTATGTCAAGACAGGAAATGAAATGTATTTTAAAGCAACCTATTTTGAGGAAAAGTAATAAGGAATTGGATGTGCAACAGAATGCAGGCAAACAACTTAACATCCACAGCTCTAATTGTCTTAATTTAACTTAGAGTAAAGTAAACTTCACAGGGGTTGCTAAACAAAAACAGGATACAAACAGCATGGTTTTCCTGTATGGATTCTTCTCATTCTGGCTTTAGCAGAACACAGATGTTCAATGGTTCATCTTTGCTGTCATAGAAAACATGGTGCACCCAGAAAAACAGCTGTGCTACTTGGTTGTAAATGGAAGCTTATGGATTATGATAATTTGTACACATTGATCAGCCATATGGTCTTCTTAGATAAAACCTAATCATTTGTAAACAGCAATACAATATCCATGTGCATCACAATGATCTAAACTAATGGGAAAGGCACTTAATCCTTCAAGTATTAATTTTGCTAGACTCCCAAGCCATGACAAGAAGTCAAGAACCACTGGTGAACAGCCATAATCACAATCCCCATGCAAACTTGGAATGCACGTGAGGAAGAAAAATACTGGAATAACTTTGAACATTAGACAGATGCTCTATCCACAGTGCAATTAAAGTAGTAGTGTTCCCTTTCATCCCGTGATTAATCCTGTTTTCTGTCAGATAACTCACAGTTTGTTCTTAAGGTGATTGTCTGTTTCATTTTCCCATGGGGAGCCATTTATGTGAAGAAATTCTAAGACAGTGCTGTGTCAGAGAAAGGAATGTATTTCAAGTGTTTCTTCATTGTGGCACTTGATTACTCAGTTATCCTAGGTTTCTTTTTCCCTAAGTAAGCAAAGAATAAAAAAAGAACATATAGGGCATCCTCATTTTACATGGTAGATGTATTTGAAGAAGAGTTGGATTTATACCCCACCATTCAGTCAGAGTCTCAGAGTGGCTTACAATCTCCTTCTCTTCTTCTCCCCACAAAAGACACCCTGTGAAGTAGGTGTGGCTGACAGAGCTCTGAGACAACTGCTCTTGAGAGAACTGTGACTGACCCAAGGTCACCCAGCTGGTTGCATGTGGAGGAGTGGGGGATGAAACCCAGTTCTCCAGATTAGAGTCTGCTGCTCTTAACCACTACACCAAATACCAAATGTATTTGATGTATTAACAACTGTGATATGCTTGTGTTTTCTTCAGCATACACAAAGTGTGGGTGACAGGTTAGATCCAATAGTAGATTTCCACTAAAAAAAGGAATTTTGTCAATGCATTGAAATAGAATTTTCATGAAATGCTTTTCCTAGAAGGAGGATACTCTCAGGAACTGAAGAAGTAGTAGAACGAGGTCTGCAGTGAGAGGGGGAAGCAGTGAAAATCACCCCTTCTTCTGTTAATGGGAAATTACATCTAATATATGTGCATCTAATATATGTGAGGAGCTGCGGTGGCTCAAGTGGTTAAGATGCTGAACTGCAGGCTGTGGAAGGTCGGTAGTTCAGTAGTTTGAGACCCAAGTTGCCGCATGACGGAGTGAGCTCCCATCTCTAGTTCCAGCTCCTGCCAACCTAGCAGTTCGAAAGCAAGAAATTGCAAGTAGATAAATAGATACCACTTCGGTGGGAAGGTAACAGCGTTCCGTGTGCCTTGGTGTTTAGTCATGCCGGCCACATGACCACGGAAACGTCTTCAGACAGCGCTGGCTCTTCGGCTTTGAAACGGAGATGAGCACCGCAACCCTAGAGTCGTACTCGACTGGCTTTCGAGCAAGGGAACATTTACTTTATTTTAATATATGTGCATATATTGTGAAGATTGTAGTATCCAAGACCTTTCAACCAACTACAACATCAGAAGAGCAATTAAACCAAAGGTAAAACAAACAACTGAGGAAAAACAGTCTCCCACAGGAAAAGTGTTTTGCCATATATCACAGGAATCACTGATCAGATGGGGAAGCTTATAAAAAACACAACCTACAAACAGTATTCAGACCCACCAGAAAAATACAACAGATGCTATGATCAGCAAAAGACAGAAGAGACCCCCTCACTTCTGCAGGAGTATATCGCATACCATGCAGTTGTGGACAGGTTTACATTGGGACCACACAACGTAGCATTCAGACAAGAATAAAAGAACATGAAAGGCACTGCAGACTGGGCCAACCTGAAAAATCAGCAGTGTCTGAATATAGCCTAACTCAAACAGGACACAGTATCTTATTTCAAGACACCGAAAGACTGGACAATACATCCAATTACCATGTCAGATTACACAGGGAAGCCATTGAAATTCATAAATATAAATACAATTTCAACAGGAAAGAAGAGAGTATAAAAATAAATATGGCATGGTTTCCAGTCCTGAAAAACACAAAATGCTCTACATCTTACAATAGCACTACAGATAAGGTTGGGAGGGGGTGTGATGGTACATACTCCCCCATGATTCTAGTGTTGGGTCCCTAGCCATGGGCGCTAAAGGGTAGCCTCTCCTCTAGCACAATGCCGGAGAATCAAGGCTCCCTTCTGCCCTGATGGTTCCGCCGCTGTGCATCCGTAATGGAAACTGAGCTGCTGACCAGGACAAGCGCATGGAGACTGAGCGAGTAACATATACCTTAAACGAGGTCCTCGGACAGATTTGGATCCCCGGACTGACATTGACTGTGAGTGCGTGAAAGCGAA
>NW_015172798.1:0-13539 GCF_001447785.1 Gekko japonicus
TGCAGCGCCTTCAGCACAGGCTGGATATGCAGCATAAGTTTTCCAACTGTACCCTAAGTTACTCTACATAAAACTTAACCTTAAATAATAGATATTGTGGGGTAAGGTGGAGGGGTGGTTAAGATTAGCCAAGCTTAATAAGGCCAAAAGGCTGACAATCCTTGCCTATTGCAGTCCCATAGGTGCCTTTGGAGCTTACGAACCCTCCAAGGTGCTAACAGGATCTCTCTATTTCTTCCAGCAGACGGTGATCAGAGGAATGAGGAGGGCGAGGAACTTCACCAGCAAATGGCAGATGAAGTTAAAAATGAAGACCTAATAGAAAATGTCAGGAATCGAGGAAGACTTAAGGAAAAGAAAGGGGGCAGTATGGTCGAGAAGAGAAATGGAAGAAAGTGTAACGTACATATTCCAAAGCAAAGGATAATGAGGGCAAGTAAATCCATTCATTGTGGAAAGTACTTAAGAAATAGATCACAGCTCCTTGTGCACCAAAGAATATACAGAGGGGAGACAGTGTGCAGACAGAGATTCAGGAAGAGTGGCAATCTTCAAGTTCACTGGAGAACGCACACAGGGGAGAAACCTTTTGAATGCTCAGAGTGTGGAAAGAGATTCAGTCAGAGGGGCACTCTTCAACTGCATCAAAGAATCCACACAGGGGAGAAACCGTTTGAATGCTCAGAGTGTAGAAAGAGATTCAGTCAGAGGGGAAATCTTCAACTGCATCAAAGAATCCACACAGGGGAAAAACCATTTCAATGCTCAGAGTGTGGAAAGAGATTCAGGTGGAATGGCAATCTTCAACTGCATCAAAGAACTCACACAGGGGAGAAACCATTTCAATGCTCAGAGTGTGGAAAGAGATTCAAGTGGAATTGCAATCTTCAATTGCATCAAAGAATCCACACAGGGGAGAAACTATTTGAATGCTCAGAGTGTGGAAAGAGATTCAGTACGAGTAATCAACTTAAACAGCACGAAAGAACCCACACAGGGGAGACACCTTTTGAATGCTCTCAGTGTGGAAAGAGATTCAGTACGAGTAACCAACTTAAACAGCACCAAAGAACCCACACAGGAGAGAAACCTTTTGAATGCTTACAGTGTGGAAAGAGATTCAGTACGAGTAAGAATCTTAAACAGCACCAAAGAACCCACACGGGGGAGAAACCTTTTCAATGCTCAGAGTGCGGAAAGAGATTCACTGACAGTGGCACTCTTCAACGACACCGAAAAACCCACACAGGGGAGAAACCTTTTGAATGCGCAGAATGTGGAAAGAGATTCACTCAGAGTACCCATCTTCAAAATCATTTGACAACCCACACAGGGGAGAAACTGTTTGAATGTTCAGAATGTGGAAAGAGATTCAGGCGAAATTGCCATCTTCAGCGACATCAAAGAACTCACACAGGGGAGAAACCGTTTGAATGCTCAGAGTGTGGAAAGAGATTCAGGCGAAATTGCCATCTTCAACTGCATCAAAAAATCCACACAGGGGAGAAACCGTTTGAATGCTCAGAGTGTGGAAAGAGATTCAGGCGGAATGGCGATCTTCAACTGCATCAAAGAATCCACACAGGGGAGAACCCGTTTGAATGCTCAGAGTGTGGAAAGAGATTCAGGCGGAAGGACTATCTTCAACTGCATCAAAGAATCCACACAGGGGAGAACCCGTTTGAATGCTCAGAGTGTGGAAAGAGATTCAGCTATAATGGCGCTCTTCAGCTGCATCAAAGAGCTCACACAGGGGAGAAACCTTTTGCATGCTCAGAGTGTGGAAAGAGATTCAGCCAGAATGGCGCTCTTCAACTGCATCAAAGAACCCACACAGGGGAGAAACCGTTCCAATGCTCAGAGTGTGGAAAGAGATTCAGGCGGAAGGACTATCTTCAACTGCATCAAAGAACCCACATGGGAGAAACCGTCTGAATGCTCAGAGTGTGGAAAGAGATTCAGTTAGAGTTGTCACCTTCAGCTGCATCAAAGAACCCACACAGGGGAGAAACCGTTTGACTCAGAGTGTGGAAAGAGATTCAGCCAAAGTGACTATCTTCAACTGCATCTAAGAACTCACACCGTTGGAATGTGCAGAGTGTAGAACAAAATTCAGGTTGAGTGGCCATCTTCAAAAACAACTGACAACACATACAGCGGAGAAACCTTTTAAATGTTCAGAGTGTGGAAAGTGATTCAGTCAGAGTGGCCAACTGCATCTACAAACTCACACTGGGAAGAAACCTTTTGAATACTCAGAGTATGGAAAGAGATTCAGTAAGAGTGGCTATCTTCACAGTATCTAAGAAACCCATGAAGCATAGAAACCCTTATGAATGTTCAGTATGTGGAAAGACATTCAATTTGAGTTCCCATCTTCAACAGGACCTATGAAGCCACATGGAAAAAACATTGTCAGTGCTCAGAGTGTGGAAAGACGTTGAATAACCGTAGCAGTCTTCAACGGTTTTAGAGAACCCACCCAGGAAGAACCTTTTGAATGCTCAGAGTGTGGGGTTTCACTCAGCATGGAAATCTTCTACAGCATCTATGAACCCACACAAGGAGAAGCCATGTAACTGCCATGAAAAAAGCCTTTCTCTTATTTCATACCTAAAAGGCATCCACAGACCATATGAAGCACTGAAACTCTTGTAGAAAGCTTGAATCTACACATAAAGCTTACCCTAACCAGGAAGAAATGTTAAAAATCATTGGACTGGTGAAGGAACTTTAGCCATGTTTGAAGCGCTCAAATAGATCTCACAGGGAAGATAGCTAGGATGGGCTCTGTCAGTTGAAGGAAATTCAAGATCAGCTCATGTCTCCTTTAGCCTGGAGGAGTCCACACAAGAGAGAAATGTCATAAATGGGATTGGAACACATCCAACCTGTGCTGAGGACACTACACCGGCTGCCAATAGCATACTGAATCTGCTTCAAAGTGCTGGTTCTTACCTTTAAAGCCCTATATGGCCGGGGTCCAACATACCTATGGGACCGCCTTTCCCCGTATATACTCCAGAGAGCACTATGGTCTGGGTCTCAAAATCGGTTGACCCCCCCCCTGGCCCGAGGGAGGCCAGGCTAGCTGCTATTAGGGCCGGGGCCTTTTTGGTGGCGGCCCCTACCTGGTGGAACGAGCTCTTGGAGGAGATCAGGTCCCTGTGGGACCTCTCACAGTTCCACAGGACCTGCAAGATGGAGCTCTTTCGCCAGGCATACAATTAAGGGCCGCCGCTGCCACCCTAGTGCACAGCCCGTAATGTTAACTTCAAGCAGCTGCACCTGCAGCTTACCTGGCTGCTTCTTGCTCTTCGTGGCCCGACTGAGGGCTGCTGGGAGGAGGGGGTGGGGCTTGTTGCATGTGCCTGCCCCCTGGGCTCCTTACTGCTGGAGCTCCGCTCCTGTGCGCTTCCGCAGGAAATGACCCCTGGTTCTGGCAATAAGATTTATTTGAGTTGAAAGGAAAAGTTTGTTTCCCCCAGCCCAAGAACTCAGTAAGTTCTAAGGGGTCAGGCCCCTCTGGAAAAATGTATTTGCTGTGGGGTGTACTTCTTTTAAAAGGTGTACTTCTTTTTGTACGGTGTACTTCTTTTTGTATGACTGGTCTAAGTACTGTAGAAATAGAAGAAGAAGAAGAAGAGATTGGATTTATACCCCGCCCTTCACTTGGAGTCTCAGAGCAGCTTACAAACTCCTTTCCCGTCCCCTCCCCACATCAGACACCCTGTGAGGTGGGTGGGGCTGAGAGAACTCTGACACAAACTGTTCTTTCAGGAACAGCTGTGCCAGAGCTTGTGACTGACCCAAGGTCACATCAGCAGGTGCAAGTGGAGGAGTGGGGAATCAAACCCGGTTCTCCCAGATTAGAGTCCACACACTTAACCACTACACCAAACTGGCTCTCTAAATAAATTGAATTGAATTGAATATCTGCTGTGGCCTCTTCAGCCCTGCACTCCTAGGGGTTCCCAACTCCCTGGAGGGGCTTTCCCTTCTCTCTAGGGTAATGCACCCCCACCACCTGATCACCATAGGGACCCCCAGCCTCTCTTCCACATTCTGAGGCCTTGCCTCTGTGTCTCACGCTGCCCAGTGTCTGGCCACCCCAGGAACAGATTAATGCCTTGAGCGCCCTTGACGGAATAGCCGCTTGCCAATGCCCCTCAAGACCCTTTTAAATCAGCATGTCCAAAATGGTGGACGTCTGTGTGGTGGCCCATTATTGTCACAACTTAGTAGAGCCTTCACATCGTAGAGCCTTCACATTAGCCCGTTTAAATGTTTTCCCCTCAAAAGTGCTCTTAGGTCAGTTTAACAAAATTCCCCTTACATGAAATACACAAGAACTCGTGGGCACTCAATGAAATTGCTGAGAAGTCAGGTTAGAAGGGATAAAAGGAAGTACTTCTTCACCCAAAGAGTGATTCACACATGGAATTCACTGCCACAGGAGGTGGTGGCAGCTACAAGCATGGACAGATTCAAGAGGGAATTAGATAAACATATGGAGCAGAGGTCCATCAGTGGCTATTAGCCACAAGGTATAGATTGGAACTCTCGGTCTGGGGCAAGTGATGCTCTGTATTCTTAGTGCTTGGGGGGGGGCAACAGTGGGAGGGCTTCTAGTGTCCTGGCCTCACTGCTGGACCTCCTGGTGGCACCTTGTATTTTTGGCCACTGTGTGACAGAGTGTTGGACTGGATGGGCCAGTGGGCTGATCCAACATTGGCTTCTCTTACGTTCTTATAAAAGGTTATGGTCTTGTCCTTTAAAATCTGTGGATTCTATATATCATATTATTTTTGACTGTCAGTTTCACTCAGTCTTACGCAAAAAATTGTTGTCACCTTTATTCCTTCCTAATTATAATTCTAATAAAGGAAAAGCTATTCAGTATTTATTAAAGGATGTTAAATCTAATATTACAGCTATCGTAGCCCAGTTTCTTGCTAAAACAAATAAAGTTAGATTTATGTTCCTAAAGGAATTATTCAAATTGTTTACTATGTTTTTAAATAACTATGCTGTGCTATTGTATATTTCTGTACCTTACTTATGCCATTAAAGGTATTTGAATTTGGTAGTTTATGTGCATCTTTTTAGCACAGCACCCGATTTGAGCTAATATAACAAAAGAAACATGCCCTCTCAGCTGTTAAGATATAAAATAGGCTGTTTAGCTAAGGAAGTTACAGATCTCCAAAAAGTGGCCATTACCTTGAAGCTTGCTCCCCGTGTCCCCTGTGTTGTTGTTGTTGTCTTTCAGTCACACAGTTGAGTCTGATTCTTCGCAACCCCATGGACCACATCACACCAGGCCCTCTATCACATGGTTAATATGGTTGCCTCAGGAGTTTAGAGTCCTGTGTCTTCTCATCACCTTAGCATCCCAGAGAAAGAGGAACTATTTCCAGTTGCAAGGAGAATTTATCACCCTTGTTTTGCCCTCCCACTTGACCCAGTCTGGCCAGGTCAAAGAAGCATTTCCTCCAGACCCTTCCTGGAGATTATCTCTAGTTTACAGTCCTCCAAGCTCTGTTCTCTGCCTGGAAAAGTGGAGCAGGAGAAAAGGGGAAGCTTGCCCATTCCTTTGTCTTAGACCTATTAGCATTTGTATGAAGGTGGATTGAGGTAAGCCTGTCTTCTGCCCAGAAAGGGGGAGGGGGGAGTAAAAGCGAACTGGAGGTTTGCTGCTTGCCAACCTCTCAGGAGACAATCCATTTCTTCACACAGCCCAATATCATCCAGTATTGTGGAAATTTACTGGTATCTTTGGTAATCCTGGGAACTGCAGTGGCTCAAGTGGTTAAGACACTGAACTGCAGGCTGTGGAAGGTCAGTAGTTCAGCCGTTAGAGACCCGGGTGCCGTTTGATGGAGTGAGCTCCCATCTCTAGTTCCAGCTCCTGCCAACCTAGCAGTTCAAAAACAAGAAATTGCAAGTAGATAAATAGGTACCACTTCGGTGGGAAGGTAACAGAGTTCCGTGCGCCTTGGTGTTTAGCCATGCCACATGACCACGGAAACATCTTCGGACAGCGCTGGCTCTTTGGCTTTGAAACGGAGATGAGCACCACAACCCTAGAGTCGGATTCGACTGGGTTTCAATCAAGGGAACCTTCACCTTGGTAATCCTGCCTCTTTCCCAGGGGCTTAGTGTGTGCAAATGGGCACCTGAAGAGATAAACAACATCCCATAATGCCTCCGTTAAAGGGAGAGAACACATTTTTCCCCTTCAGGCAGTTGTCAGCCCTAGATTAAGTATTTCTTTTTTGTAATTTTTGTATTTGTGTGTGTGTGTGAGAGAGAGAGAACCAGGAAGTCATGGTGACCTCTGGTGACTGACCCCTACTGGGGTCTGGAGGATATTCAGAGAGGTGGCTGAATGAAGCCTGCCCCCGCCTCCTGCCTTTGGTATTCCAAGGAGGTCTCCCATCCAAGTACTTGCCAAAGTCGACCCTGCTTAGGTTCTGAGATCTGATGAGGCTGGACTTGCCCAGGCTATCCAGGCTCATACGTATTTCATTATAAATCACAGAAAATGAAACTCAGCTAATGAAGGTTCATTGCTCATTAAAGAGATTATTATTTGTACCAGTTATGTGGTAGAACATGCCGCCTCTGGCCTGTAATCCCTATTCTCCGGTGGTCCAGGAGTGGAGCAGTCCTTTGGACTCCAAACTCCTGGGTTAGCTCCTCCCGCCTCCAAAGGCAGGGCCGGCAGACTCTTGAGGCACGGAGAGGGAGGGGCTTGTCCCTCAGATTCCCAGTCTCTCCGGCCCTGCCTTCAGAGCAGGTTGTGGTGGACTGTGCTCTCTCAGAGCACTCGAATTGGAAAGAAAATTGAAGAAAACTTAAGAGGCATGGATATTGTGGAGGAGGACAGCATCAGGTAGCTTTTCAGCTTCCCTGTTTGCTGACGTCCCAGTTGTTCCCTCCATTCCCAAACGCAAGATTGACAAGTTGGCATCTGCAGACGCGGCCATTGGCCGTAGGGTGCTGCAGCACACCCTGTGAGTGAGGAAGCGGAACGGACCCACCCTGGAGGGCACTGCTTTGATACGTCCCAGGAGTTTGGAGTCCAAAGGACTGCTCCACTCCTGGACCACTGGAGAATGAAAGATTTGTCTCCACTTACCGTGAAGCGTCCTTCTCGGTGGCCCAGAGTGGAGCAGTCCTTCCCGCCCGTTTTTGTTCTTTGGGGTCCGCTTCCTTGCTGTATAGGGGTGTGACAGACATAGGGGAGTTCTAGGGGATTAGGGGTTGGTTCCCCATTCCTTAGTGACTGTCAGATTGTTGTCCTGTATATTGTTATTGTCAGAGTAGCTTCCCCGTTGGGAGCGGTTCTTGTCAGTTATTTTACACAGTTTGAGGACAGGGGCTTGGAGTTCGACTGGGAATCTGAGGGACAAGCCCCTTCCTCTCCGTGCCTCAAGAGTCTGCCTGCCCTGCCTTTGGAGGAGGGAGGAGATAACCCAGGAGTTTGGAGTCCAAAGGACTGCTCCACTCTGGACCACCGAGAAAGAAGCTTCACGGTAAGTGGAGACAAATCTTCCATTCCACCCTGCTTTATTCTCTCTCTCTCTCGGGTAACTAACCGCCACCAGCTGACCTTTGTAGGAATTGCCCACTGGGAGGGTCAGGAGTCCCATCTTCCCTTTCAAATTCTGAAGCCTTGTTTGTCTCCCATTTGCCCAGCGCCTGGTCATCATGGGGAGAGTTTACTGCCTTGTGTGGCCCTGGAGGAATAGCAGCCGCTTGCCAACTTCTGGCTTTCCCCTGGTGCTCCTTTTAAAATAGGCAATGGCTTCCTCCTCCAGACCTCACTTCTCTGCTGATCCAGTCTGATCGACTCCACATCCAGAAGCCCTTCTTC
This sequence comes from Gekko japonicus, assembly GCF_001447785.1. Taxonomy (NCBI): domain Eukaryota; kingdom Metazoa; phylum Chordata; class Lepidosauria; order Squamata; family Gekkonidae; genus Gekko; species Gekko japonicus. The sequence goes on from NW_015172798.1 coordinate 7,883, forward strand.
CTTGCTCCCCTGAGTTTTATCACCTCTCCTTTCCCCACCCACTGACCAGATCAGGCTGGGTCAGAGATGCTTCTCCTGAAGATTCCAGAATTTCCTTCCTGTAGTCTCTCTAGTATTTCATTTCTCCAAATCTCTGTTCCCTGCTTGGAGGGGAGGGGACTGGACCCACCTATTATCTCTAGCCAGACCTATTAACATTTCTTAAGAGGTAGCTGAAGTGAGCCTGGAAAGCCACTGACTGACTTCCTTCTCCCTGCCTGTTCTCTGCCCAGAGAGAGAGGGAAAAAACTTTGAAAACTCAAAGTGAAGGCTTTGTTCATTTCAAACCTCCAAAGAAAAAATGCATTTCTTCCCAAGGTATGTCAGACTTTGTGTTTTCTTTTCTGTGCTTTGCCGGTTTTAAATGTGTCCAAGGATAGTGTGGCATAACTTTTTAAAATTGTGTGTAAAGTTCTAAATAAGAAATCCTCTTGCAGACGCTTGAGACTCGCACCTGGGGACATTGCTGGTCCCCATGAATGAACCCAGCACAGTATGACCCCATTTGTTAAGTTGGTCAGTTAAGTTCAAGATCCCAGAGTATTGGGTTATGACTTGGTGGATATGGGTTCAGATCCACAGTAGGTTTCGAAGGTCTCTGGATGCCCTTTAGCCTGTCACATTTTCAGACTAACAGACCTTGCAAGATAGTGGTAAATATTTTTGTGGGGGATCTTTTTTTGAAGAGATGTGTTTCATAGATGTGGAAATCTCACGACTTCTGTATTTATTTATTTCCAAATGGGAACCAGCGAGGAAATGCATCTCATTTTCCCCTTCCCCACTATTTCAGATTTCCCTTTCCTGCCGGTGAGTTCTGGGGACCTCCCACCCCAAAACATCTTTTAGTTCCCCCCGGTCCATTTCTATGCCGCGGGGGGAGATGTGATAACCCAGAAAGTCAATATCCGTTGTATGGAATTCGCATTTTGACAGTTTGGCAAATAGTTTGTGCTTGTGCAACTTTCTGAGTACCTCTCTCACCAACTGCACATGAGAGGTCTTGTTGGGGGAGTACACCAAAATGTCGTCCAAGTACACAAGCACCCCCTTAAACAGGTGCTCATGCAACACCTCATTTATTAAATTAATGAAGACCCCTGGAGCCCCCTGGAGCCCCAATGACATCACCAGGTATTTGAAGTGTCCCAGGGGGATATTGAAAGCAGTCTTAAATTCATTCCCTTCCCTTATGCGCACCCGAAAATAAGCGTCTCGCAAATCAAGCTTGGAAAAGATCTTCCCCATAGCCACTTCAGCTAGGAGATTTTTGATCAACGGCATAGGGTAAGCATTTGTAGAGGAGACAGCATTCAACCCCCGGTAGTCGGTGCACAGTCGCAAACCCCCATCCTTCTTTTTCTGGAATAGAATGGGGGCCACGTACGGGGAAGAAGCTGGCTGGATGAAACCTCTAGCCAAGTTTTTGTCAATAAATTTCTGCAACTCCACCTTCTCCCATGGGCTCATGGCCTAGAGCTTTCCTTGGGCATTTTATGCCCCAGCAGTAGCTCGATTGCACAGTCAGAATTGTGTGTGGGGGGGGGAGCTCATCAGCTTCGTCTTTGCCAAAAACGTGAGCTAGATCTCTATACTCCCGAGGGATTTTGGCCAGTTTTTTTTAAATAAATCTTTTTATTAATTTTCACCAACAAATTTACCAATTAATCCTACATATTTTAACACATCAATGAAAATAAAACATGCAAATAATAATGCGGTAATAATTTCATCAATACACCGTGCAGATCATAATCAGTTAATAAATTCATCATTTCACCTCTTTGCTTACATTTTTTTTGCCAATTTTTCAATTCGCGCCATTCCTAATTCTCTATATAGCTCCCACCCTCATTTCTCCCATATCTTCTGAGTTAACAAATTGATATTAATACTTCCCTATAAATTTACAGTTGTTTATCTTCCCATGGAGCTAACTTTATCCTTACCCATATCTATTCTTTCATCACAATCATTTATGAGCCATTCCATTACAGGAAAAAAATAATAATTTCAATCCTAGCCAAGTTTACATATTGCCACACCTCAGATTATTTCCTAGTAGTAGTTCATTTTTATCAGAACCCATCTCTAACCCTCTTATGACAATGAAAATGCAAACAAAAACAGTTCTACACAATAAACAAATTTATAATCACCTTACAACCCTCCCATACCCCCTTAATCAATACAAATGTTCTACCACTAAGAGGCAGTATATTGTGAAAGTTCTTAACTATTCTCCTCCCTGTGGCATTACATTTATAATCTTCTGTCAAATAATAAGGGAGTAAAAAGGAAATACACTATAACCAACGTAACACACATACACACACAAACATATCTGAGATCTCAACAGCTTTTCTTCCTAATTCTACTAATCCACCACCATATTATAACAACTGATTAATGCCCTTCTACATTGCATAAAACAAACAAAAAAGAAAAAAAACACACCCTACCAGCAATTTCATTATTACTTATTAATATTTTGCTCATTGCCTTATATCCCTTAAACAAAAATTTCTACCCATTAAAGACAATAAATTTTCGTTCCCTAATCAATATTTTGCTCATTGGCTTATATCCCCTAAACAAAAGTTTCTACCCATTAAAGACAATAAATTTTCAGTCCCTAAGCACCTTCTTCCCTCTTTCATTTCATTCTCAACATATACCAAAAAACAAAAGAACATTTTCCTTTCTTAAGAGCCCTTATTTGTCAAATAGAGAGGTTAAATTCTAGGTCATAATCTTACATTTCATTCTCAACATAAACTAAAAAACAATATCCATTCCTTTCTTAAGATCCCTTGTTTGTCAAATAGAGAGGTTAAATTCTAGGTCATAATCTTGTCCCAAGTTCTTTTTCCAGCTTTCTGTTGTCTCTAGCTTCTTCTTCTTAATCGCAGATCTATGCTTTAAATTTTTGTACTCATACGATCTTGAACCCCAATGTTCCTTTTTCCATTTGCTTTTTCCTTTTCCGTAATCCATCTGTTTTTCTTTTAGAGTCCTTTCCAAAGTCTCTTAGCTTTTTGTTTTTAGTCACCTTCTTTCTTTTTCTTACAACAGTTTTTACATATCCTTTATTTGTTTCCATTTTCTTCTTTAATCTTAATAGATCTTCCTTTGTTGCATTCTGTATAATTAAAGGTTTCTTATCTGGTTCCATCTCCTGGCAATCGCCCCATATTGCATCTGATTCTTGTAAATAGCATTTAAGTTTTCCATTACTCTCTATGTTAGGTTGCTCATCCTTCGATGCATTAAACAAGTCTTTACAAGCATTTTCCACTGCTTGTTTAATTGATTTAGCCAAGAATCGTTTGAATTGGTCATAGGTGAGTTCTCCTACAGGTATATCCAAGTCCCACTCTTCTTCATCCTCTAACGCCGCCATTTTCTAATTCCTCCCAAGTTGATACTCCAGACCTTAAACTTTAAATACCTCAGTGTTCAATCAATGTCCAGAAATTTGTTGTTCCAAAAATCGTTCTTTGGCTGGCAGTGTTCTGCAAACCGGCTTTCCCTTTCTTTTTCTTGTCACAACAATCATTTCCCCCTCAGACCTTCCATAGCTGCTGTTCCCAATACTTTGGGGGTAATTAAAGGATTTTGGCTCAAAAAGTAATTTTATCTTAACTTGCAAAATGCAGAAAGTATATTGATGTGTGCTTGCCAATTCATAAAGTTAAAAACAGACGGTAGGTCGCTGCTTGTGGAGGCATGTTGCCATGCCTCCTCCCTTCTTCGCTCCCGCTTCCGGGGCAGCACCTCAACACCCCGCGATCGCCATCAATGGAGTTTGACGTGTATGCGCCCCCTGCAACTTCCCCTCCCTCCAGGAGGCAAAGCGAGCCCCCCCGAATGCTCGGGGGGTCTCAAAAAAGCGAAGAGGAAGCGGGCTTCTCGGGAGCGTCCCGAGAAAACACCCGCTCGCAGCGCCGTTCCGCACGTGCCTGGATTTTGGCCAGTTCTTCAGCAGCTAAGCACGCTTGAACTTGGTCATTACCAGGAGCCACTCCCCACTTTGGGTTCCAGAGATGGCCTTGGCATTTGAGGGAGATGAACTTTATAATCCTGTCACCCCACAAAATATAGGGATCATGCCTGTGGAGCCATGGGTTTCCCAGTACCAAGGGGAATCTGGCCCCCGGGGACACAATAAAAGTCCGTTCCTCCTAATGGTCCCCTGCCCCCATGTGTAACAGTACAGTCTTGTATTTACAGAGCTCTTTCATTGGGGACCCATCCATTTGGGTAAAGAGTAAGGGCTCGGCCAGCCGGACCACGTTCACATGCAGGCCGGTGACCAAGGAGGGGTAGATTAAATCTCACCCGCATCCTGAATCGATGAGGCCCTGGACCCTAATGTGCGTGCCCAAAGTGGGATTTATAAGAGTCACAGCCACGAAAAAGAGGGGTGGGTAGCTGCTCACCACTTTAGGCACTTCCGTCGGTGGGTCCTGCTGCTCAGTGCCACTTACAGCAGGGCCTGGCCTTTTCCCACCGGCTCCGTCTCATCCTCCCCGCTCGACTCATTCTCCAGCACATCCACCTCGGCTTGCAGGGTGCGGGGGCCTCTGGCTTTCGCCGTGCCCTTTCTGGGAAGCAAGTCGCTCCGGCGCTTGTCACTTTCTTTCCCCGTCGCTCCTCTGCCCTCTCCCAAGGGACAGATAGTGGTGAAATGGCCAAGGTCCCCACATCTTAGGGACCGCCCATTTCATCCGTTGCTCCCTGACTGATGACAACTAGGGGTGGCTTTTACCTTGGGGTGGGGGGTGCTGAGGTTGTTCTCCCGGCCGCTACTGCATTATCCAGCCGCATAGTGCGCAAGCGGCTCTTGGCGCTCTTTGCCTCCTGCATCTACGCCGCTAAGGTCTGTGGGTCTCGGGTCTCCAAAACCGAGTTTTGAATATCCGCATTCAGGCCCAACCGGTACTGCTGCATGAACACTGGGTCGGTCCAGTCCCGGATTTTGGCCACTTGCCGGTAAAACTCAGTTGAATACTCCCAAACGGACAACTTGCCTTGTTTGAAGGTACGGAGGAACGTCTCCGCCTTTTCGCCCACTGTGCGGTCTTCAAACCGGGCTCGTAGCGCCCACATAAAGGTAACAACGCTCTCCACCTCCATTGCCTCCAGGTTCTGGAGCCCCAAATACCAGTTAGTCACTGCACCCCCCAGGCGGGAAGCGATGAAATCCACTTGCGTCTCCTCATCGGGGAACAGGTGAGCCCAGCGCTCGACAAACTTCATCACCGTATGATAAAGAAGGAAAGGTTCTCCGGGTCGCCATCAAATGTAACATCAAGCAAGTGGCATTGCCGGCGGTGGGACTGGACCCACTGGCTGGGACCTGTGGCTGCCCTGGCGGCGGCGGTGGAGGAGGGAAGGCGGTGGTAGAGCTGGCTGCGGGACCAGCTGACCAGGTCCCGGGCCTGGCGCCGGGGGGGAAGTCTCAGCGGAACTTGTGGGGCAGCCAGTTGGGTCTGCACCGCCCAGGCCAGTATCCCTGGCAGATTATGGAGCAATTGTCCCATGTCTCGCATTATAGTGCGACAGTGTCAGCGAGCTGCCATCTCCTTGCTGTAACGTCTCACGTCCCTTCCTTC
>NW_015172799.1:0-5591 GCF_001447785.1 Gekko japonicus
CCTTAAAACTAAAACTATCTTCAAGGAAAAGACCAGAAAGTTTTAGTAAGGAGTCGAAAAAGAGATTTAATTTCAATGATGTTGCAAATGAGGAGCAAACAAGGAAGATTCCAAAAGAAACTCAAAATTGCATGTACCTGGTCAGCAGGGCAGACAGTGACATCAACAGTCATGGAGGATAATCAAGGAAATGTCTTAAATGCCTGGAGCTGGCAGCCCTGAGGCAAGGCGAAAAGTTCCACAGGCACCAGCAAAGCTTCTCAGGTTGCCACACAGGAAACACCTGCCTGGCCCTCCCCTCCCCTCCCACCCATGGGAGGTGGCGCAACCAGCTGAGTTGGCTTCTCCATGCTGCACCAGCCTCGGCACATGGCCGGAGCGGAGCTTGCCATGCCTGCCACTAGATGCCAGCCAGCTGAGGGAGCAGCGACTGCACAGGGGCAGGCTGGGGCGAGTTGCCCGCCTCCCTTTCCCATCGGGGGCTGCCGCCGGCTCCATAAGCAGGCGTGCCAAGTGGCATTGCTGCTATCCTCCTGCTCCTCCAGCTCGGCTTCCTTTGTGTGGAGCCACTGTCTTGTCAGGCCGTGGAGGCAGTGAAGGGAGTGGGTGAGAAGCACTGCAGGTGGCTGCTGTCAGGGTGGCTCGGCTCCCTTCCTCCAGCACGAGGGCGAGGCGCTGGAAGCAGAAGCAGTGCAGGCTCCTGCTCTGGACAGCCAGGGCGCCTGCTGCTCTCCCCGGCGAAGGCAGAATGGGGTGCCAGAGGGGTGAGCAGAGCAGGGCTTCTGGTGAGGGACGGGTGGGGCGGGCTTGGAAGACAGCTGAAACACAGTTCCAGTGTGTTCCGGCCAAAAAATAGGCCTAAGAAAACAGATGTCTTGGCAACAGACAGTAGCAAATTCCTCCCTTAAGCATTCTTCTCCCACTCACCCACTGCCCCACCCACCCCAATTTCTTGGCCCAGACCCCCCTGTCTTACTTGAGTTCAGGATGTTGTCCATGGAGATACATTCATAGGAGGAGATGGCGGCGCTGAGGCTGCTGGCATCCCAGAGAGACAGACTGAGAGGGGAAGCATCGCTCCATTCCCAGATCATGTACTGAGGAGGGAGACAGAGAAAATACCTTGTTAGGAAAGGCAACTGGAGGAGAAAGGAGGCCAGCAGACACCTCCAATGATTCAGGGCTTGTAGCACCTCTTCCGTAGTAGGAAAAAGCTAAAGCTTTTGGGGCTATTTCTTAACTGAAAGTCTGCTGAAGGGGAGGGGAAACAAGGTGGCTGTTTAAAAATTATAAATGACGCGAGTCATTTAAAAAGGATGCGGATGGAATAGAGCGTGTGCAGAGGAGATCAACAAGGCTGATCGGGGGCCTGGAGACCAAGAAGCCCTATGAGGAGATGCTGAGGGACTTGGGAATGTTCAGTCTGGAGAAGAGGAGGCGGAGGGGGGACAGGATTGCTCTCTTGGAGTCTTTGAAGGGCCGTGTCACTTAGAGGAGGAGGGCAGGGAGCTGTTCCTGTGGGCAGCAGAGGAGAGGACTCGTGATCATGGGTTAAAATGAAGGGCGGGAAGGATATTAAGGAAAACTAAATGTTAAGGAAAGAGTTGTGCAACAGTGGACTCAGCTGCCTGGGGAGGTGGTGAGCTCCCCCTCCCTGGCAGTCTTCAAGCAGCAGCTGGACGAACACTTGCCAGGGATGCTCTAGGCTGATCCTGCATTGAGAAGGGGGCTGGACTAGAGAGCCTCTATGGTCCCCTTCCAACTCTATGATTGTAAGTATGTAGTTGTTGCTTCTTCTCTGGTTGGAGGGTCACATCCAATAAAGGTGATAGGCATATACTGAGGATTGAGAGGAGGAATTAATACTTCACAGAGATGGTGGTCCCTTTTCGTGGGCCACTGAACACTGACAGACAAAGAAGAGAGATCACAGGGCGTTCTCGGGGTGTGGCCAAATACTGCAATAGGATCCACTGGGGAAGCCAGTGGGAAAGGGTCTTAAATGGGGCACCTACCCCAGAGCTGCGTGTCCCCTCCAGACCGATCCAAACACTGCTGGCGCTCTTGCGACTCAGGTAGGAGGCAACTATTTTCCCCTCATTTGGCGAAACAATGGAAGCCAGGTGGGCCTCGGTACCGGAAGCAATGCTCTGGCATCTGACCTGCAAAGAGAAGACAGAAGACATCCCAGTTACCCACAGCTCATATGTGTCTGCATTGCTGTGGAGGGAGGGTCACTACTACTTCGAGTCCCCCAGTGAGAGGACTGGAAAGAGTCAGCCCCAACATGGCAAACAACCTTTGGTTTGCTGTGGTGCAGAATCATGCCTCACACACACCCTGCAACACATTGCTGCTGTTGTGCGGCCCCTGCATTTCCCTGCAATTGCTAGACTTGTGCATTTCTGTTGATATTTATTATAATCAGTACAAAAAGGGGCTCCATAATTATTGTAACTGATATGAAACCAAAACAAATTCACCATTGAAATGGCATATAATGGTGGGGGTGGGACATGAGGGGTTGGGGGGGCATTTGATCTGATTTCTTCTGCTATTGCTGTCTCTATTTGTTTCATTTTTAAAAAGCAGCCTGTGTTTCCCCCATAAGGGCATAAAGAGAGCACCGTGTTCCTTAGGCAGAGGGGGAGAGAGGGCCTTTGGGCTTTCCTGACAGACGATGTGCTGTAGTACTAGGGCTTTTTTTCTGGGGGAATGCACCAGAGTGGAGTTCCAGAACCTCTTCGACAAAATTCTTTTTAAAATGTTTAAACTTTCATGAGTTTTTTGTATACAGATTGAAAATTTCCCTCTTGAGAGTTCTGGCACCTCTTTTTCCAGAAAGAAAGCCCTGGCTGCAGTCACAAGGATGACACGTGTGTGTGTGTGTGTGTGTGTGTGTGTGTGTGTGTGTGAGAGAGAGAGAGAGAGAGAGAGAGAGAGAGAGAGAGAGAGAGAGAGCGCATTGGAAAGTTGGAAAGAGCATTGAAAGTGGATTGAAGGTAGATTATTTAGTGCAGGGGTGTCAAACATTTGACCCGGGGGCCGGATCAGGCCCCCCCCGGAGGGCTTCCATCAGGCCCACAGTGGAACTGCATCTCCTGCTTCCAGTTTTGCTGCTGCATCATAGCTTGCTTCGCCAGGCTCTCTTAATCGCTCAGCCACTTCATGTTTTAAACCTGGGTCCTGGACTCAGAACTCTGAGCATGAGATTTCTGTGGTGAATGTCAGCAAATCAAAAGTAGGTTTGCAGCTTACAGAGTTAATGTTTTAAGCATGTTTTTATTTTACGTTAAAATCTTTGTGTTTGTGTCCTTTATAAAGTTTATATCTCCGCTACCTGGCGTTACATTTTATGTCACACATGGCCCAGCCCAACAAGGTCTCATTTATGTCAGATCTGGCCCTCATAACAAATGAGTTCAACATCCCTGATTTAGTGTGTGTGACTGCAGCCTGAGTACCACAAGGTAGGTAGGTAGGTAGGTAGGTAGGTAGGTAGGTAGGTAAGTAGTGACAGCTTATGGACCAACCAAAGTTTGGAGGCTGGGAGGTCATCCACAATAAATCAAAGAGTGAGTCCTTTGAACTGTTTTATAGCAGCTGATTGCAGGAGCGTCTCATCCATGGGATAATGGAGGTAAGTGTGATCATGATTATCCAGATCAAATATAATCTGGTTAGAACCAGAGCAGTTTAACTCACTCTCAGCACAAACACCGCACTGTGTGTTTGTCACAGATTGCCTTTAGTACACAGAAAATGTTCATGATTCCACTCTCTAGTATCTGACTGTGGTTAGCATTTGGACTTTATCAGCCCGGTTCCCTGAGCCACCCTGAGCCTGCATTCTGGGGAGGGTGGGGTATAAATGTGATTAATAAATAAATAAACTGGTGTGACTACTCCAGCCTTTCCAGTCTCCTCCACATCCTTTGTCCTTCCTATAACCATCTTACAGGTTCCCTTGGAGCAGTGTATATGGTGTTTTGTGACCACTGAGGAGTTATACTATTTCTCCTCTTCTTTCACTCTCTTATTAGAGGGTACCAATTAGGAGTGTTATTCAGCCCCAGTTTTCCTTAAACTGCTGGCTTGCCATTTTAGTCAGCTCCAGAGGCCCCTTTCTTCTCAAGAGCTCTTCAGCTAACTCTCCTCCAACTGACTCTGTCAACTGTCAGCTCTAAACTGTCAGCTGTTAACTGTTAACTGTCACTTACTGAGAATCCCGAGCAATCTTGCCCCCACCATTCTCAGTCATGTAACTCAGCAGCTGTTTTTTTTACCTGCACCAAACCTTTATTTCTGTCACAGAAGGTATAAATAAATAAATAAATAAATTGGTTTTCCCAGTATCCTCTTTCTCCAAAATATTCTGCCTTTCCCATGAAGTCTGACCCTCACAAATTACCTGATGCTGCTTCTCTGCTCACACTTCCTGTGCCTTCCACTGGAACTCCCCTTGCCTCCTCCCCCATTGTAGAACAATAAGAAATCCCCACCCCTTACCTCTGCAAGATGCCAGGAGACATAGCTATTATCATATTGGTAGCAGAACTGCTTGTAGTTGAGCACACCAGCAGGGCATCGTGCACGGGCTTCAACTGCTGTGCCATTCTTGGCACCTGTAAGAGAGAGAGAACTGTTTGCAAAGGGAGCAAGAACCCTAGACAACTAGCAGGATCCAAGCCCAGGAACTGACCTGGATCCAGTGGAGACCCACTGAGAAGCACAGTTTATACACTAAAGGGAGCCAGGACATAACTTGGAAATGGTTTGCGTAGCAATTTCACCTAACACTCACCTTCCACCAAGCGGTTCAAGAGCAAGCATCCCAGGAGACAAAGGTAGACGACCTGTCCCATCTTCTTGTTTTCCTGCAAAAGAAGGAGAGAGGGAGACTGCCAGGGGCCTTGCCTGTCTTCCTGAAGGGAGGTTGGGGTGCTGAAGCTGGATCGGACAACCCCCAAATGGTGGTGAAGGGGACAAGACCGACCTGTTCCAAGGCAAAGAGTGTAGAAGGGAGAAGCATGGTTCACCATGCTGTGGAAGCTGTAACGCCCATTTTAATCTTGTTTCATTTTCAAGAAGCAACAAATACAAGAGAGCGAGTATGTATCTGTTTGTTCACTAACTGCTGAAGACCCTGATTAAAAGACCTCTTAAAGGCTATCTCCATCTTGAGAATGTAAGAGTGGCTGTGAAAAGGAGTGGAGCAAAGGCTCGGAAAATGGCGATGGCAGGGGAGATTGACGATATTCCAGCAAAAGAAACTGTACTGGTAGAACTTGGCCAACTAACTCGGAATCAGTTTAAGGAATTTTTGATCAACCAGGTGAGGAAGGCTGCAGAGGAAGCATGCAGAAATATTTGCAAGAAATTTCAAAATGTTGATCTGAAATCACAAATCAAGGAAAATAGGGAAGAGCCAATGCCCTATCTGCGAACTGTGGTTAGTTTGGAGACGGAGCGGGAAGACAAGCAAAAGAAGGAAATAACTGAATTAAACTTTACACCGTTGAAAAAGAAGAAAGATGTTTCCATGAAAGAAAAAGAAAGAAAGAACTGTATAAAACAATTTGAGAGTGCAG
>NW_015172799.1:7882-13129 GCF_001447785.1 Gekko japonicus
GTTTACATAAGAACATAAGAGACGCCAATGTTGGATCAGGCCAAAGGCCCATCCAGTCCAACACTCTGTGTCACACAGTGGCCAGAAATACCAGTGCCATCAGGAGGTCCAGCAGTGGGGCCAGGACATTAGAAGCCCTCCCACTGTTGACCCCCCCCCCAAGCACCAAGAAGACAGAGCATCACTTGCCCCAGAGCCCCTAGCTATACCTTGTGGCTAATAGCCACTGATGGACCTCTGCTCCATATGCTTATCTAATTCCCTTTTGAAGCTGTCCATGCTTGTAGCACCCACCACTTCCTGTGGCAGTGAATTCCATGTGTTAATCACTCTTTGGGTGAAGAAGTACTTCCTTTTATCCGTTCTAACCTGACCGCTCTGCAGTTTCATGGAGTGCCCACGAGTTCTTGTATTGTGAGAAAGGGAGAAAAGTACCTCTTTCTTTACCTGCTCTTTCCCATGCATAATCTTATAAACCTCGATCATGTCACCCCTCAGTCGTCTTTTCTCCAAGCTAAAGAGCCCTAAGCGCTTTAACCTTTCCTCATAGGGAAAGTGTTCCAACCCTTTTATCATTCGAGTTGCCCTTTTCTGCACTTTTTCCAAAGCTATAATATCCTTTTTAAGGTGTGGTGACCAGAACTGCACACAGTACTCCAAATGAGGTTGCACCATCGATTTATACAGGGGCATGATGATACTGGCTGATTTGTTTTCAATTCGTTTTCAATTCCTGTTTGTTTTTGCTAGAGGTGGCAGGACTAGAACCAGCAGGTGGCAATTTTAAGTAGGTTTTAGATAAATATTAAGATAAATCTCCCAGTGTTGGTAAGAGCTATTTAATAGCGAGTTGCATCAGAAAGTGGTGGATTCCCTTTCACTGATGGCTTTTAAGCAAAGGCTGAATGGCCATCTCTCATGGATCTGGTGGCTGCCTGTTTCTGTTCTGAGCAGTGATGGTCCCGTCCAGTTTTACCACTCTGTGATTTTGAGACTCTATGATACAAACCCCAAAGCAGAGCACGGCAGAATGGGCTGGGATGGTTAGGCAGCTGATATCTGTCCAAACTTCCCTTCCCCAGGTTTAAGGATCACTAGCTTTGTCCAGTAATGGCAATGAAGAAGTAGAAGCACCACCCAAAAAGGGAAAAGGTGTGGAGATCCAAAAGCTCACCTGTCCGCTGGTCTCTTTCCTGGAAGGCTGATCTGGAGGAGTGTTGCTCTGGAGGCTGGAGTCGCAGATGCAGGGCAGTCCGGCTTCCTCGCACTATTTATAGGAAGGGAGAGGGTAAACAGTTTGCATGAACCCAGAACACACCCCGTCTCTATGGCAGACTTCCAGGGGAACTGGAATGGAGGGGAAGCCCCAATGGGGAGGGCCGGCCTCCAAGGTCAGGGAAAATGTCAATATCCAGAGTTGTTAGGAGGCAATCGGGGTGATGTGGTCCACGGGGTCTTCAAGAGTCGGACTTGTGCAACTGAATAACAAAAATCAGGGGCCATTCCTGTTACTGCCAGAAACCAGTGGACTGCTGTGTTGCAAACCCAATGTTGTTTCTGGGGGCCACATTACATGTTGCACAAATCTTATCACCTGTCTTATCTTTTTGTAACTGTGTGGCCATTCCCCACCCAAACTCCTGTTCACAACTCTTTGCGTTTGTGTTCCCAGCATTGGCTGAAGGGGAGTAAAGAGATCTCCTAGAGTGGCTGCCTCTGGGGTCTCTGTGCAAGCTTGTTTCTATGGTTTTCTCTGCCACTTGCATTCGTTTTCTGATGCCTTCTCCGCCTTCAAATGCTTTGAACCCTTGAAAGCTTTCCTGTAGTGATCTCATGGGCTGTAACCTACTGTCAGCAACCAGTTATGGGTAACGCGAGTTGTGTCTTATGCGCTGGGCAGCCTCAGTCTTGCATGGAACACTTTCCCTATGAGGAAAGGTTAAGGCGCTTAGGGCTCTTTAGCTTGGAGAAATGACGGCTGAGGGGTGACATGACTGAGGTTTACAAGATCATGCATAGGATGGAGCAGGTAGAGAGAGGTACTTTTCTCCCTTTCTCACAGTACAAGAACTTGTGGGCACTCCATGAAATTGCTGAGCAGTCGGCTTAGAACGGATAAAAGGAAGTACTTCTTCACCCAAAGAGCGATTAACACATGGAATTCACTGCCACAGGAGGTGGTGGCAGCTACAAGCATGGATGGTTTCATGTAGGGCTGCCAAATCCCCCCGGGGGGTGGAAATCCCCCCGCCCCAGAGGCCCGTTCCCTGCCGGGGAATCGGGCCCCGGAGGGAACCCCGCCCCAGCGTGCACATCACAGGGAAGTGACGTTATGACGCCGGGCACGCTGGGGAAAACTCTATGCTTTTCCCTCGTATGGTCGTGGCCCCGCCCCCAGCGTGCCCGGCGTCATGACGTCACTTCCCTGTGACATGCATGCGGCGTGTGCACGCGCTCCAGGAGCCGCACTAGAGTCCCTTGCCGGCAAGGTAGGTAACATTTGGCAACCCTAGTTTCAAGAGGGAATTGGATAAACACATGGAGCAGAGGTCCATCAGTGGCTATTAGCCACAAGGGATAGATAGGAACTCTCGGTCTGGGGCAATTGATGCTCTATATTCCTGGTGCTTCTGGGGGGGAGCAATAGTGGGAGGACTTCTAGTGTCCTGACCCCACCGCTGGACCTCCTGAGGGCACCTGGTATTTCTGGCCACTGTGTGACACAGAGTGTTGGACTGGATGGGCCACTGGCCTGATCCAACATTAGCTTCTCTTATGTTCTTATGTACCTGGGGACAAACTTCTGCCAGCTATCATTCTGCAACAGGGCTCCTGCCCATGGACAGAGAGCAGTCACAATCATGGAGACATTGGTGTGAATTTGTGGGTGGAGGGAGTTTCTCCTTGGGGAGTAATGCTATGAGGCCTCTTTGGCTCGGCATGAAGAAGAGCTTCAACATGTCTTCACCCGTCCTTGACCACCACTTCAAGATGGGAGCCTGGCTCTGTGGTGACTGAGTAAACAGACCTTTTTATTTTTAAAAAAACAATATCTGAAAGACTTCTGTCCTCCTCATTGTAACCGGGGCAGGCAAAAGTGGCCAGTCTAGCCACAGAAGCACACTGAAGCTGGGGCTGAATCATTCGGCACAGCTTAGAGGGAACACTGGTCTTAACCCGTCCTTAACCACCACTTTGAGATGGGAGCCTGGCTCTGTCATGACTGAGTAAACAGACCTTTTTATTTTTTGCAAAACAAAATCTGAAAGACTTCTTTCCTCCTCATTGTAACCAGAGCAGGCAAAAGTGGCCAGTCCAGCCACAGAAACACACACAGAAGCTGGGGCTGAATCATTCGGCAAACCCATCTGTCACCAAGCAGACAAAAGAGAAAATGCCACCAAGCCATCTGTTGCCCTGGGACCAAAAGGAAGGACAAGTCCCCTCCCCCCCCCCCCCGCAGTCCTTCTTTGGGGAAGGCGAGAAAAAGAACGAGGAAGGATCTGCCTTAGGCCCACCCTGTTTGTGTTTGTGTTCCTGGCACTGGTTGGAGGGGAGCCAAAGGGAGTGTGTGTGTAGGGGGGTAGAAATAGGTACCATCAAGCCCCCACCGCAGAACACTCCAGCCTTTGGTTATGCTGTCTCCTTTCCTGCTAATATCTCACACCTAGAGCCATAACACCAGGAAGACAAAAGTTGAAGGAAAACTCTTCCTTTGGGACAGGAAGGCCATCCCAAGGGGGGAGAGAGTAGGGTAGCCTCGGCCTCTCCCACCCCAAGCAGGCCTTGCGCACTGGCAAAGGGACTGGCAGGAGAAATAACTTTTTTTTAAAAGTGACATCACTTCTGGGGAAACCCGGAAGTTATGCCATTCCTCTCTAGGAACCTCCAGAAACACGATGGTTTTACCGTAGAGTTTGCAGTGATTTCAACAGAGGAATGGTGTTGCTTTAGGGGTTTTGTGGAAGTGATGGCCACCTTTTATGTTCCTGCTGGTTGCCCAAGAAAACTAATTTATATAAAAGACCTCTAGACATGGGGAAGAGGCCTTTGCCAGGTTTCCAGAACCTGAGGGAACAGGGTTTATAAATCTGTTCCTTCATGCATAGTTTTATGCTGTTTCGTGTCCCTGGCATTGTTTTGTTTGTTTTTATACGGTTTTAATTGTAAGGCACTCCAAGCAGGCCTCTGGGAAGGCAACATAAAAAATTCCTGAATAACATAAATAAATAGAAGAAAGTGAGCCCTGTCAGGTGGGACGCTAGCTATCTTTGGAATAGGGCTTTGAGAACTTTTAAATGTGGGGAACTGAACAGATCTGGGGCATTGTCTTAGGAGCCGTGCTTTTGCTTGTGACCTGCTGACTTTCAGTAAGGAGTCATTAATGGGCTCATATAATTGCTCCTCTCTAATTATCTATGTAAAATGAATAGATGGTATTATGATAGTCTTTTAAATAACTGTGTAATCCTGAACAGAGTTTTGCTTTTTAAGTGTCTATTGAAATCATTGGTTTCAGCAGGGTTTAACTCTTTAGGGTTGCATTGATAGTCACTGTTAAAAAGTGTAATTAGTTGTAATTTAATTTTTTAAAGTTAAAATGGAAGCAAGGATGCTTGACTAATATTCTTATCTGTCTCCTGAAGCCATCCTGAAAAACATTGTTGAGGTGTATTTTTGGCAGGAGATTAATGATCTAAGAAAGATAACAAGCCTCTGAATCCCAGAGCCAGGAGGAAACATCAGGGGAAGGCCTTGGCCTCTATGCCCTGTTGTTGGTCCTCCAGAAGAACTGGTTGGCCCCTGTGTGAGGCAGGATGGTGGACTAGATGGACCCTCACTGGTCTGATCCAGCAGGGCTCTTCTGATGTTCTTAACAGGGGAAGGCCTCGGCCTCCATGCCCTGTTCTTGACCCTCCAGAGGAACTGGTTGGCCTCTTTTTGAGGCAGGATGCTGGACTAAGTGGACTACTGGTCTGATCTAGCTGGGCTCTGCTGATGTTCTAATGAAGGCCTTGGAACTGGTTGGCTGCTGTGTGAGAAAGGATGCTGGGCAAGATGTTCAGGTCACCAGTTCAGGGCCCTTCTATAGGTCTTCTCCCAGGAAGATGTTCAGGACCACTTCAGGTCACAGGTCTGATTCAGCTGGGCTCTTCTTATGTTCTTATGAAGGCCTCAGCCTCTGTGACCTGAACTGGTTGGCCATGGTGTGAGAGTAGATGCTGGACTACAAGGACCCTCACTGGT
>NW_015172800.1:0-2380 GCF_001447785.1 Gekko japonicus
CATAGAGTCCACCCTTCAAGTAGCCATTTCCTCCAGGAGAACTAATCACTGTAGCCTGTTGATCAGCCGCAATTCAATGAGATCCTTTAGACCAGCAATGGCAGGAGCCGAACTCAGGACTTTCTACATACATGGCAGGGTTGCCAGGTCACTTCTGGCAACTGGCAGATGGAGGGGGGACTTACCAGGAGAAAGAGGAAGGCCCAGGCAACATTGCTAGTGATGTGGCAACATCTGGTGCACACAGAAAGTTATGTCATCATGCTGCACCATTGCAACAACACTCTGATATCTGGGCAAAAGCTACCCTGCATGTTTGATACTGAGCTCACATGGAGGCTATTTTTAAAAAATTCTGCAATTGGACACAAAATGTGCAATTCTGGGGGTGGAGAAGGGGCATGCAGTTCAAAAATTGATATCTGCATAGGATTTGGGATGCAAATGTCATGGAATGTGATTCTAAGCAACAATGCATGTGTGCATGCACCATCCTGGTATAGCAGCACTACAATCCCATGCCACCATGCAGTTCCAAATATCCCTGACAAAAAGCCCTGACATGTGAGAATTTATGACTTCAACACATAACCTATGCTTTTAGTGAGTAAAAACACTACAAGGCCCTGTTTTCTGATCTGGCAGTGTAGTTTTAAGCCAAGCTGCATCAGGAACACACAGATACATCCGGATTCCTCCTTGTGTCCAGAACTGTGCTTATCCAAGCCAATTTAGCTGCCATTGTTTTTCAAAAATTACTTTCAATGCAAGTCCTTTTCGGTGCCAACTGCTATTGTTGTTTCCTAAGACTGGAGTCTCTGCCCAGTGCCTGGCATGTCTACAGACTCCAAGAGATACTGTTTCTGACGGAAGAGCTGAAAGCTATAAAAAAAGACAAAATCCATCAAAGTCTGCACCTGCCTTCTAATGCTATTATTTTATATCAAATCAAAGAATTGTATCAGATTGGATGCAGACTCAGTCATCTCTTATTTTATTTACAGCACATGATGCACAAAATTATATATATATATATATAAACAAAAAGAGGCTTGAGAAAGAAGACATCAGATAAAGTTTTAATCTGGAAGAGTGACTGGTGGAAGGGATGCTAATACACTGAGAACTGTGCACAGTGAGGTATGTGCTGAATGGTACCACACCGACTTCCCCAAAAGGACAGAAGTGTAAAATGAACAAGGCTTGCTCTATGTGATGCAGGGATTGGTGCAGCTCTCCCTTGAGCTATGTCTCCTCCCTGCATGGTGGTGCTTTCTCGAGCCCACCTAATGTTGGTTCACACATACATGCCTGTCACTTGATGGCTTTATTGTCAGCAGTGGTGTGCATGTGTGAAACAGCAGCTCCAGTGTTTCTTCACCAATGGAAGCATATCAGCTAATCACAAAGTCCTTTTCAGATGGTACAATCATCTGTACCAGAGCCTCCCAATTATACATAACAGGAGCATGGGCTAGTCATAAGCATCGGCTGTATGCATATAACAAATCGGTGCATTGCCTCTGTTTACACAGCATGGCAACTGTATGTATCAGTCACCCCAAAATGCACTGTCACCATGTTGTGTGAGCAGGCAATGCACATATTTACCATCACTGCAGAGTTTGGGGTTTTTCCCATTCATATCTACCAAGGTTGTATGCATATAACAAATTGGTGCATTGCCTCTATTTACACAGCATGGCAACTGTATGTATCAGAAGAGCTGGGGTAGCACGTCCTCCTGTTACATGCAGGGACCCAGAACTACTGTCAGAGCTCCCTTGAATGAGGCAATGGTCTCCATGATAAACTATTGGCTTGGATTCAGACCAGCATTTCTGGAGGTGAAAAGATTTCTGCCCATTGTGAGTTTCTCACTCACATCCATAACAGCTTGACGTGTCCCCTGAAATCTATTGCTAGTGAACAGGTGATTCCCCCCCCCCCGGAGCAGGACTGAGGGGCATTTCAGGCCATCACAGGAGGGTGGAGGCAGGAAAGTGAAATCCATGTTTATGGAAAAACACTTGTTGTTGCTGTTCAGTCGCACAGTCCCCCCCCCCGGAGCAGGACTGTGGGGCATTTCAGGCCATCACAGGAGAGTGGAGGCAGGAAAGTGAAATCCACGTTTATGGACAAACACTTGTTGTTGCTGTTCAGTTGCACATTCGAGTCCGACTCTTCGCGACCCCATGGACTACATCACGCCAGGCCTCCTGTCTTCCGTCGTGCTCTGGAGTTTGCTTAATTTCATGTTCATTGCCTCGATAACACACCTTACAGGTAACAGTCAGGGTTGATTTCTTTTATGATTTGGTGATTTGATCTCCTTGCAGTCCAAGGGACTCTCAAGAGTCTTCTCCAGCACCATAATTCA
>NW_015172800.1:7624-7813 GCF_001447785.1 Gekko japonicus
GCTGGCTTCTAAGAGGTTGCTGGTATTATTACAAACATGGATTTATTTTCTGCCCTGCATTATGGATAGTAAAGGAAGGCTTCTCCCACATCATTCACAGGGTTGAGCGGTCATCTGTATTAGTAATCTGAATCTTGTGACATCGAGGGAGGGGCAGGAGCATTCCCCTGAGCCCTGGAGTTTCATGGC
>NW_015172800.1:7960-8176 GCF_001447785.1 Gekko japonicus
TTCAAGTGTTTTGTAATGAGAATGTTCAGTGGAGTGTGTGGATATATGCTTAATTCTGATTTTCCCATGTAAAATAAATCTTTAAGTTGTTTCCCCCTCAACCTTTTATTTCTCTTTCAGGAAACTTCATCGGGTGTATTGTGCACAATGATAGCAAGTTTTTTCCCCCTTAAGTGTAAAGTGCAGACACACAGAGAGGAAAGATAGACAGGAAAC
>NW_015172800.1:8279-12959 GCF_001447785.1 Gekko japonicus
GGCATCCCTGGGTGGACTCTATAGCCCAAGTAGCAATCCAGCTTAAATGAGACAGTTTGCAAGTGCCAAGTCCCACAGCTGAGTCTTTTTATGCTCACCAGTGTCACATTTAAATCAAGCCTGAGTCAACAAGTAGGAGCAAGCACAGAATACTACAAAACCAGCTGTGGTCATCTGTAAGGCCACACTTCAGCACACACTGAAGAAAGGTGCAAACTTCCCTGCATCTACTGCGTGGTGAAACAGTCATTTGTATTCACACAGCCTCTCCTGCCTCCCACGGCTTTTGAAAAGCTGACTGGAAATATGATTGTAAAGCACTTTCCCTGTTAAGACTGATGGAGGGATCCTAGAAAGGCTCATTTCAGTATCGGTTGCTGGCCATACTGTGCACTGTGCCCCAGTGCACTGCACCTTTGTCTTCCACTGTGAGATGCATGCCATGCGGGTCTAGCATGAGAAGTATCCTGTGGCAGAGTATGCATATGTGTCATGTATGCCAGAACCCCACTGGCCTTGCCTCCTAAAGATGAATATTCTGCGGACCCTTTCACATATCTCCACCATATCCATCACATCAACCCCTGTTGCCCCTGCTAAACCCATTTTCCTCTTCAGGTTTTTTTTGGGGGGGTTGCTGTCAAGTCACAGCTGACTTATGGTGGCCCCATAGGGCTTTCAAGGCAAGAGACATTCAGAGGTGGTTTGCCATTGCCTGCCTCTGCATCCAAGTACTAGCCAGGGTCAACCCTACTTAGCTTCCAAGATAGATCAGGATAGACTGGGCTTTCCAGGACAGGGCTCCTCCACAGTGGGGAGAAAGAAACTGCAAGCAGTGATCCTGTCAGGAACTTCACTGGTTGTTATAAATAACAAGCACAAGCCATAGGTTTGATTGCAGCACTTTAGTGACAAGTAACCTTGCCCAGGGTTAATGGGCGAAAAGAGTCAATGCCGTACCAATCCCTCTTTCAGATGTTAAATTGCTCAGGAGACAGGAATCAATAGGTATCAATATATTATAATGCACTCAGTCTCATGAAATCATTCATTTTCCTTTCTAACTGGAGCAATCTCATTTTGGTCGGCAGGCCAAGAATCTGTAGGAGTATATATGCAGTGGAAGGAGGCAGTGACACTTTACTACTGGCTCCCTCATCGTTGCCACTGTTCTTTTTGCTATCCAGGCCTGGCCATTTGGAGGGGGAGCTCTGCTCCAATTCTTGCAAATTGTGTTTGGTGACTTTGAATGAAGAGAACCTCTTGTGGCTGTGCTCTCCTATATTGGATTTGAATCTCTTCTCCAAATGGAGAAGTGTTTACCCAAGGATCAAAAGAGGATTCTTTCCCTCTTTTGTCTACCTTTCCCTCCCTATCATGCACACAGAGAAAGGGAAATAACCTTGGTTTCCCTGATCTCTAGCAAGTTAATTGCTTCCTTCTTATCTCTTCAAGTAGAACTCTGGGAGGTTTTCAGAGCTCTGGGTCCCCATTATGGGCAGATGTGACAAAGCATTCACTTTCTGAAAGGCATGGGAAGTTGCCTTTTGGCCTGCTTTCCATTAAGTATCCCCCCTGCCCGCTCATATTTCCCTAGATGTCAAAACAAGAGTCAATATATAATACATATAAAGTAGTATGCACACAGAGCTGTCTAGTGTCCAGCTAAATGAGTATTAAGTTAAAAGACAGAGGCCCATTATGCAAGCACAACTTACTGCAGATTTTCGGAGCAGTAAGCCTTTAATCTTGACTTGGATTCTGTGACTGCCTTATGCACCATTCTTTTTGCTCCAGTGTATTTATTCTGCAACTATTTCTTTTAAAATGCACTTTTCTAAATTGGGGTGGAATGTCACTTGTGATGTGTGGGGGTTGAGATCCAATTTTTTAAAAATAATATGCAATTGCCCTATCACAGCTGCACAGTAGCATCCAGCAAGCACCTTCCATTTGAATCCTCATGGTTCAGGTTTTGCACATACATTTTAGCATTAGTTCATTGAATGAAAGGGAACAAAAAGGAGTGCAGGTGAAGGGAGAAAACCCACAGTTGAAACTGACCAGACTTTTTCTGAAACTGTCAAGCAGCTGGGAAGCCCATTTTCCATATTGCCAAGCACTAGGGGATTCTCTGCTGTGTTATCAGCCACTGTGAAAAATGGTAAAGAGTCACATGGGGGAATATGTTGAGTGTACAGAATGCATGGTTAGAACCCACTGATACTGGCTTTGCAAGCTGTGATCGTTTGCAACATGCAACTCCACCATGCTTTGAACAGGGCTGCAATTTGTATGGGGTAAGAGTCCTCTGGCATAAGCTCTGGAGAGGTTTTTTTTTAGTCTTGTGCCAGTAAACTGAAAGAAATGGGTGGGGGATTTTTGCTGATGCCTTAGTGCAGCTGCATAGTAATGGTAATTTCCTGCTCTACCTTGAAAATTTGTGTTTTTCTCTTTGTGATTCTCTAATTTGACCCTGCATACTGGTCGTGAACTTGGCAGTTTTTTAAAGCCTGCCCGGTGCAGATAGCACACTTCCTCCAAATGGTTCGATCCCAAGCAATTCTTACATTTGGTGGTTTGCAGAAGGTCCACATGGCTCAGCCGCCATTTTAATGTCAGGCTTCCTGAGACTGCCAAAATAGTCCCCAAAAAACTGTGTTCACTAAAGCATGAAAGGGAAAAATGTTTTCAAAGCTTTAGGCTTCCCATCCCAGTCTCTCTCTCTCTCTTTTTACATCTCATGTCAATTTCATTCCATGCTGACAATCCCACCTTTTATTTTGTTTGCAAGTGGCACTCTTTTTTTGCACTGGGGACACTGCCATTTGTCTCCTTTCTGATCCCCTCTTCAAGTCAATACCAGTAGAGAACTAAATCTTGAACAGATTTTAACTTTCCCCCATCGCTTTTAGGGGTTTTTAAAAATTTATTTAGCAATCTGAGACTACCAATAGCCTCATATTGTTAAACTTATGCCACTTGAAAAAATAAATAAAAACAAGCGGGAAATGGAGCTTGTGCACCGATGAAGGGAGGAGGATGCTGGAAGGTGCAGAGTGAATGGAATGACCTCAGTGTGGGGGGGGAGTGATCTTTGAGGGGTGGCAAAAGGACAGCGGTGGGGAATTTGGGGGAATCTGTATGCTTTTGAATTACCTTCAGCTTGGACGCAAAACAAGGGGGAAATCAGCACAAAAGCACTTTCAGAAAACCCAGGGAAACAGTGAGCAAAATGCAAACTGAGTGTTGAAGGGAGGAAAATCAATGCAGAATGACAAAGAAAACCTGATGGACATGCACGGTGATATAACCAGGCATAATAGGACCGGGTTCCCTTCTCTTCCCTAACTGCCTTTGACAAGTTATTTAATTGTTCCATATGTCCCACAACAATACAGATACTAATACTAGTTTCTACTATACAGTGTAGTACAGTGGACCTTAATCCAGGGTTGCACATGGAATGTAAAAAAACATTAAATGTGTATGAGGTATGGATTGAAAATGAGTTCTTTCTCCATAGTCGAAGTTAGAAATGCCAGGCATACTGCTGCTGTGCCTGCCAGTGCCTCTAACAACATTAAGGGGAAATGGGGGTGATGTTACTCTAGGACTTCTGTTTATCCTAGACCAATGGTGGCGAACCTATGGCACGGGTGCCAGAGGTGGCACTCAGAGCCCTCTCTGTGGGCACATGTGCCATCGCCCCAGCCACATTAAGGGGAAATGGGGGTGATGTTACTCTAGGACTTCTGTTTATCCTAGACTCTATGGTATACTAAAGAGTAGGGCTGCCAACATCCAGGTGGGATCTGGAGATCTCCCAGAATTACAATAGTTCTCCAGACTACAGAGATCAGTTCCCCTCGAGAAAATGGCAGTGATGGAGGGTGAACTGTATGGCATTATATCCCTGCTAAGCTCCCTCCCCACACCACCCAGGCTCCACCCCCTAAATCTCCAGGAATCTCCAAACCCAGAGTTGATATCCCTACTAGAGAGCCCTCCCTCTCCTCTGGGGAACTGATCCTTGTAGTCTGGAGACCAGTTGTAATCCTAGGAGAACTGTGGTCTCAAGTTCGATTTTGGTAATCCTACCTGAAACTGAAAGGCCTAATTGATTCTGGCAGAAGTGTAACCAGTATGAAAGCAGGGAGTAGTTCCAGCAAGATTTAGAAAATGTGAAGTAATAACAGATAGAGAAGGTTTCTGATTAGCCTTCCTTGCAACTGTGAATAATTACTGGTATTAAAGGGGAGGGCTTCTAGAACAAACGCTGACAATCTGGGCATAAGGGAGATGTGGTTATCTGTAGGCTCTGGGATTGCATCAGAGGTTCAGTCTACATGGCATGGTTTAAATATGATGCTGAAAAACTCACCTGTATGACTTTGCATTCACTTAAACTGGGCTGTCACTCATGAAAAGCAGATACACATGCAAGACACCTGCCTAAAAGGTTAACCATGGTTTGTGGGGTCTACCTGTTCTGGATGGTGTTGCACTCTGTCTTGTAAAGGTGGCCACAGTTTGAGGGTACCTCTTGAACCTCTGTTTCTCTCCCTCTCTGTCTCTCGACCCAGTAAAAATGTGCCATGCCCTCCTTACATAGAATTTGGGTTTGAGTTCTGGGTGCCACAGTTTAAGAAAGATGAAGACAAATGGAAAATATTCATC
>NW_015172801.1:0-227 GCF_001447785.1 Gekko japonicus
CACACTAACTCAGCTTAGAGGGAACCTGCTTAGTGACACCCTCTCACGTCCAGAGGGTGGGTTATTTATTTAAAAAACCAGCCACAGACTTAATATAAGTTTTGATAGGTGTAAAGTTCGTGGGGGTGGCGGGGCTTCACCCTTCCCCGAAATTTTCAGGAAGGGGCTCAGCCTCCCCCGGGGGCAACTGGTTCCAGCCACCCTTGCTCCCCCCACCCCATTCTGAA
>NW_015172801.1:1415-3309 GCF_001447785.1 Gekko japonicus
TTCTACTCTCTTTTTATTCCCCTTCTCCCCCCCTCCCCCCATTTGGGCTGCCTCTTCATATAAATATGTGTGTTTTCTCCCCCTCTTTTGTTTATTTGTTTTTAAAATCCCCCTTTTCCCAGTTTTTACTTTTGTGACGTTTTATAGTGTTCTCTGTCACATTATGCCATGGTGCTGATCTGGTTTGAGTCGCTGGTATAGTGCACACAGTGGCTGTATGCAAAGTGCATCTCTGTTCTGTTCCCAGGGGCTGTCATTCCATTCAGGGGCCTGTCATTCCAGTCCCAGAACTCATCTTCAACCCACAGTCCCAAAACACTTCCTCTACTCCCAGGGGTTATCACTGTACTCTGGGGGCTGTCATTTCAGTCTCAGAAAACATTTGCTACCCCCTGGGACTGTCATTCCACTCTGGGGCCTGTGAATCCAGTTCCGTAATGCTTCTGCTACTCCCAGGGGCTGTCATTCCACTTTGGGGGCTACCAGACAATTCATTCATGGACAGGAGTACTCCGTCCATGAATGTTAGCTGCATGTGTCTTTTGTAGGACCGGCAAAAAGCATCCATACTACTATTAGTATAATAGTAAGTTTCTTATTATTAAGAAGGCTGTCCCCCTTTTTGGAAGACTTCATGCAAGGAGAAGTGGGTTTAAAATTCTAGAAACTCCCATTGGGGCTTGACTTTTAAAACACTGATGCAAAATTGTCTGGTAGTTAGCAATCTGTATGTATTGAATGTTATTGCTTATTGAATGTAATGAATATTTATACCTGACTGGGATGAAATAATGATACACTATGCACTTTACTAAATGATGACCATAAATAGAACACATTAGTTTGCTAAAAGGTTTTTGCAGTGTATATTTATTTGTTACTAGACCCGCCCAACACTGCAGCTTGGGTTGCTTCACTCACCCAGAGGGTGGCAGCCCTATCTGTAAGGACACAGCCTGAGTCTGGAGGGCTGTGGGTGGGAAGGGGTGTGTGCGAGTGCTCTGAAGTCCAGTGTACCCTCTAAGCTGAGTTAGTGTGAGCCAGCTCACACTTTTTAAGCCTCCGGCTCACACATTTCTGTCCTAGCTCAGGAAGGAGGGCTCCAGAGCACACTAATTCCTGCGGTAGCCAGATGGCTCGCTCACAGCTTTTAAGGCTGGTAGCTCACAAAGGGGAATCGTTGCTCACAGGACTCCACAGCTTAGGGGGCGCATGGCTCTGAACCTGCTTCTGTTTCTCTAGGTTGTCACTTCCAAGGGCACAGCTACAAGGATGGAGAGAACTTTGCTGCCCCAAACAAGCCCTGTGAGGAATGCCGCTGCCTGGTCAGTTCTGGGGGGCCAAGTTGGGGAACGGTCAGGTTGGTTCTGTCAGGATTCCAGGCAGGGCAGGAGGTTTCATGCACATTTCAGACTAGTGAGGCCTCCGTGGACACCACCCAGCCGTTCAGCATAGCTATTTACACACATGGGGACCGGCAGGCGGCCGCAATCCTGGGAGAGTCAATGGGGTGTTATGGTTAATAGTGTCTGACTAGTATCTGGGAGACCCGGGTTCGAATCCCCACTCAGCTTGGTGTATTGGTTAAGAGCGGCGGACTCTAATCTGGGAGGACCGGGTTTGATTCCCAACTCCTCCTGCACATGCAGCCAGCTGGATGACCTTGGGTCAGTCCCAGTTCTCTCAGAGCTGTTCTCTCAAGAGCAGTCCTCGAAAGAGCTCTCTCAGCCCCACCTACCTCACAGGGCGTCTTTTGCGGGGAGAGGAAAGAAAGGCATTTGTAAGCCATTCTGAGACTCCTTCGGGTAGTGAAGGGTGGGGTATAAATCCCATCTCCTCCTCCTCCTTCTCTTCTGCTTCTTCTTCCTCCTCCTCCTCTTCTTCTTTTTCCTCT
>NW_015172801.1:3892-9992 GCF_001447785.1 Gekko japonicus
TTCTTCCTCTTCTTCTTTTCTTATCCTTCGGGTAGTGAAGGGCAGGGTATAAATCCAATCTCCTCCTCCTCCTCTTCCTCTTCTTCTTCTTTTCCTCCTCCTCCTCTTCTTCCTCTTCTTCTTCCTCCTCCTCCTCCTCTTCTTCCTCCTCTTATTCTTCTTTTCTTATCCTTTGGGTAGTGAAGGGCAGGGTATAAATCCAATCTCCTCCTCCTCCTCCTCCTCCTCTTCTTCTTCATGGAAGCTCGCTGGGTGACCTTGGGCCAGTCACACCCTCCCAGCCTCACCAACCTCACAGAATGATGAGGGTCGAATGGAGGAGAGGAAAACTATGTAAGCCACTTTGGGGAGAAAGGCAGGGCACAAATGAATTAAATGAATACCATAAGATGTTGTTCTCTTTGGGGGCCGAAACGCCACCTTGGGACGGCCGCTTCTCTCTCCTCGGCTCCACTGTTCTATCCCGAAACTGGAAACAAATGTTTTAAAATCCATCTGTCAGACTGTCGGGGGTGGGGGGGAGCAAGACCCCCGTCTCCCTTGTGGGGCTCTGAGCTTCCTGAGGGACCTGGGAGCCTCAACCCTTCCTGACCCCTCTGTTTGTCTCCCCCTCTCCTTGGCACTGCCCCCCCCGCTCCCCAGAGAGGAGAGGTGTCCTGTGGGACCCGCCTGTGCCCCGTGCCACCCTGCGCTCACCCTGCCCAAGACCTCTGTGGGTGCCCCGTATGTGACGGCTGCAGCTTCCACGGTCGAGACTGCGGAGATGGGGAGCGCTTCCCTGACCCCCAGGATGCCTGCCGCCAATGCACCTGCTCGGTAAGGAAGGGGGCTCAGGTGGGGGGGGCAGCACCCGTCTGGGGGGCGGTCAACCCTCACGGTGGAGAAAGGGCTTTCTGCCTGCCTAGACACCTCCCCCACCCACCTCCCCACCCAGCCACTTAGGTTTTCCAGCTCCACACTGGGAAATCCCTGGATGTTTTGTGGGTGGAGCTGGGGCAGTGCACTTTTGTCCTTGCAGTGACAAAAAACATTATTCTTGCTGTATGCTGCAAAGGAGCCCGGAAATACTTGTGCCGCTTGTGCTGAAGGCTCTTGCGTTACCTGTTGTGTGGGTGCAGGGTTCACGCGATGCAAAGATGACAGGACAAAAGTCTGCAGGAACTGACTGAAGCCTCTCGGCTTCCCAGCGTTTATTTATGAGCTTCTAGTTTCTAGTTCCCCCCCCCCCTTTCATACATTACAGCATCCTAGTCATGAGACATGAACTAAGGAATGTGTGTGTGCAGGCAAGTTCTCTGTTATCTCTGCCTCTCCCCCTCTCTCAAGGCCAAACCGACTGCGTCATTTAGGCAGTCACCAGACTTCTACGCACAGACTTACTAGTTCCCAATTTCCAGGCCAGGAGAATAGTGAATCCATCTGCACTGCTTTCCTACAGTTACCGATGCATTTCCCTTTTACGCCCGAGAGTTAAATGGTTGTAACGTTGCTTATTTTATTGCTTTGCGGCTTTAACGTTATCGTCTTTTAGGCTTCTTCCCCTCCTTGAATACCTCTGGACTGAATGTGCCGGGTAGCCATGTTGCAAATCCATTGACCTCTGCCGCTGTCCCTCTTCCGCAGGATGGCACCGTGACATGCTTGCCCACCCCGTGCCCGCCCGCGTCATGCCAGAACCCGGTTGCCGTGCCTGGCGAGTGCTGCCCGAAATGCATGGGGGCCTGCCTCTACCAGGGGCACCTCTACCAGAGCGGCGAGAGCTTCCCTTCACCACAAGAGTCCTGCCAGATCTGCAGATGCCTGGTCAGTCGGGTGCGGAGACGAGTGGGGCGGGCTGAGTAGCCCCTGTGGGGAAGGGAAGGCCAGTGTGAGGCAGTGGTGGGGGTCCCCAGCCTTTTTGAGCCGGGGGGCGCCTTTGGAATCCTGACACAGCATGGTGGGTGCAGCGACAAAATGGCTGCTGTGGGAGGCGGGGCCAGCCACAAAATGGCTGCTGCAGTCCAGGGAGCCAACCACAAAATGGCTGCCGCCACAGCTGGGCTTCAGTCACCCAGTGAAGACCCTCGTCTCGTGGTGGCAGCTGCTGCCAAAGCGACATTTTTTAAAAAATCTGCACAGCCAATCAAACCTCCAGTGGCCAGTCAGAAGCCTTGCTGGGCAAAAAGACCCACCCGGCTCCACTGTTCTCTCGAAGCTGAGTTGGTGTGAGCTAGCTCACAGTTATTTAGCCTCCGGCTCACACATTTTTTTGTCTTAGCTGAGGAAGGATGGCTCAGTCCAGAGCGAACCTATTTACGAGCTCTAAATGAAGCTGCATTATACCTTCTGAATCAGACCGTTGGTCTATTTTGGTCCGGATGGTCTACTCAAACTGGTCGTGGCTCTCCAGGGTCTCAGGCAGAGGCCTTTCAATTCACCTACAAGGTAATCCTCGCTGGAGATGCCGGGGATTGAACCTGGGTCCTTCCGCGTGCCAAAGAGAGGCTCTGCCACTGAACCGCAGCCCCCTCGCCTACCCTCACAGACAGCGTTCCCTCTAAGCTGAGTTAGTGTGAAGATAGCTCACAGTTTTGTAGCCTCCAGCTCACACATTTTTGTCTCAGCTCAGGAAGGATGGGGCTCCAGAGCAAACTAATTGATGCAGTAGCCAAATCGCTCGCTCACAACTTTAATGCCCCTAGCTCACAAAATAGAATTTTTGCTCACAAGACTCCACAGCTTAGAGGGAACATTGCTCACAGGTTTCTGTTCCTGTGCTGAGAGGGGCTGAGCTCACATACTTTTGCAGCTAAGAAAAGAAAGTCTTTTACCGCATGCTTGGCCGAGCACCAAGAGGAAGTGCCGTGTTTCTAACCGACAACAGTGTTCAACATCCTTCCAGAAAAATGAAAGTCAGTGTTTGGGCAGAAGCCGAGAGGTCTTGGGAAATCGAAACCGGAACAGCTGATTCCAGTTTGGAATGTGAGCGGCCTTCTGGCCATTTTGTCCTTGGATATTGTTGTAACTCGGCATGCGAGAGGATCAGGGAGGGAACGGGTTCAGAGAAGTCTCTCGCTCCGGAGCACTTGGCCGTGGGCGCCACGCTCTCCTCGGTCAGAGGCTGAGCCTCTCTGGCGGGTGCTTCCCTCCTGTTTTCATCTCATATAGGATCTTTCTTCTTCCCTCTCTTAACTGGGCTTGGAGCTGCCTGTAGCAAGCAGTGTTCCCTCTAAGTTGAGTCAGTGTGAGCCAGCTCACAGTTTTTTAGCCCTTGGCTCACACATTTTTGTCCTAGTTCAGGAAGGATGTGGCTCCAGAGCAAACTCATTCATGCAGCAGCCCAATCGCTCGCTCACAGCTTTAATGCCGGTAGCTCACAAAGTAGAATTTTCTGCTCACAAGACTCCACAGCTTAGAGGGAGCATTGTGCCAACTTTACCCACTTTCTAAAAATCAGGCACCAGGAACGGTGTCAGCAGGTGCTATGGCACCCTGCTGGGCACCGTGTTGGGGATTCCGGCCCTGGGTTAGCATATTCAGTGAGAGCCCCGGAATACCTGGGTTCGAATCCCCACACTGCCACACAACCGAACGGGCTTGACACCCTTCCCCTCCCCAACTTGTACCCTCAGGAACCAGCTACTGTCCCTTTGACTGGGCTCCTCTCTCTCACTCTTTCTCCTCTCTCGACAGGCGGAAGTGGTGACGTGCCAGCTGAAGCCCTGCCCACAGCAGTGCACCCACCCCCTGCCCCCCACCGCCCCAGCCTGCTGCCCACCCTGCGAGGGTTGCCTCTACGAGGGCCAGGTGCATGCCGACCGACAGACCTTCTCCCCGCCCTCCGAGCCCTGCCGGCGCTGCAGCTGTCTGCACGGCAATGTGGCCTGCGCCCCTCTCGCCTGCCCCCCGGCACTGTGCGCCAGCCCCGTCCGCAGGCCAGGCCAGTGCTGTCCGGAGTGCCCTGGTGAGTGCGTAACCGGTGTCTCTGGGGCAAGCTAGGGAAATGGAGCTCCCGTCACATAGGGTTGCCAGCTCTGGGCTGGGGAATTCCTGGAGATTTGGGGGGGAGAGCTTGGGGAGGGACCACAGTGCGGTATAAGGCCGTCGACTCTGCCTTCCAAAGCAGCCATTTTCTCAGCTAGGGAAATGGAGCTCCCGTCACATAGGGTTGCCAGCTCTGGGCTGGGGGAATTCCTGGAGATTTGGGGGGGAGAGCTTGGGGAGGGACCACAGTGCGGTATAAGGCCGTCGACTCTGCCTTCCAAAGCAGCCATTTTCTCCAGGGGGACTGATCGCTGTAACATGGAGACCGGCTGTAATTCTAGATCTCCAGGCACCGCCTGGAGACTGGCAACCCTAAGTGGCAGGCCCATTGCTGAAGTTGCAGGGAGGACAAACAGCTGTCATCAGGCATGGCGATGCAGGCCTGGCTTCCTCCACAGCACCCTGGGACATGCAGTTTCATGGAAGCTGTCGAGAATGAACCCATTCCCTGAACTACAGTCCCCAGGGTCCTCTAGGGCAAGAAGCCATACCTAGCAATACAATAAACAAGGCACAGAGTACAGTGTTTCCTCCTTAAAAGATAGATATTAGTCCATGTGGTCCATTCAACTCAGGAGGAGGAATCCACGTTTTCAAAACATTTTCAAAAACAGCCTTCGCAAAAACGCCCATTCCCGATACTTAAAGGAGACGTTTCCATCAACTTCTTCAGTTTGTCAGATTCGCTCTTCACACTGTGAACCTTGTCGTCAGGAGGAATTGTTGAAATCGGGTTCCAACTACGCAGCCTTGTTTATTGTGTTACTGTGCACTTACTTTGATGTTGTGGCCCCACCAACTTTAGAATAGAGTTTATATAAAGAGCAGGGCTATTTTGGGGCAGGAACGCACAGGAACGGAGTTCCGGCTGGCTCCCGAGTTGGCCACACCCAGCAGGAACTCATTAGCATAATAGGCCACACCTAACAGCAGAAACTCATTAGGATTGGCTACATTAGGGGTGTGTGGCCTAACATGCAAAGGAGTTCCTGCTTCAAAAAAGCCCTGGGTTTGGACAACAAGCAAGGTAAACAGAATAAGAAGCAAAAGGTGGGTGTGGCTGGATGAGCACACTTTTTGTAACATGGGGGTGTGGCCTAATGTGCCAATGAGCTGTAGGTCAGGGGTGTGGCCTAATATGCTAATGAGTTTCTGCTGCTGGGTGTGGCCTGTTATGCTAATGAGTTCCTGCTGGGCTTTCTCTACAAAAAAAGCCCTGCATATTCCCTTTCTGGCCTTCCATGTGACAACGCTTGATTTCCAGAACTTCATCCTCTAGCTGTCTTAGCACCTTGAAACAAAGCATCGCCTGACAAAAGTGAACCAGAACAATGACTTTACAGTGCACTGTTATCTGTATGACTGTAGCATTTGTCTCCTTCTACCAATGGGCAAAGAGAACAAGGGCTTTTGTTGTTGCCCTCCCTCCCCCACAGCTAATGAATTATATAGTTGTGTGGACAGTTTGTTTTGAATGATTTTCTTCTTCTTGTTTTGCTAGGATGACCTAGAAGCCTACAAAACTCAGAACCAGTTTTTGAATTCTGAAATCCACCAGGTTACTAAAATCTGGAGCACGGTGGCACAGAGAGAGAAGACCCTTCTGATGAAAGTAAGAAGCCAAGCGATGTGCTCTTTGGAGAACCGACGTTTTTGGTCATGCTCTTTCCTCTGTACTCTCAGATCTGTAGAAAGATTTCTTCCTCTCTCTAAAATGCGAATTGCCTGCATTTCAGCCAGCTCTCTTAAAATTCCTTCACGCTTCACTGTAACCAAGAAACAAAACATAACAGAGGGCTGTCTAGGTAGGAATGAGCTTGATTCCTATTGAGAGCCAGCATGCTGTAGTGGGTGGGGTGTCGGGCTAGGATCTGGGAGACCCCGGTTCAAATCCCCACTCTGCCATGGAAGCTTGCTGGGTGACCTTGGGCCAGTCACACACACTCTCAGCCTCACCGAACCTCACAAGGTTTATTGTCCTGGGGATGAAAATGGGAGAATGTTGTAAGCCACTTGGAGTATAAATATCTAAATAATTTTTTTAAAAAAATAATGATTGAGTTCACCAAGAAGAAGA
>NW_015172801.1:10176-12637 GCF_001447785.1 Gekko japonicus
GCTCTGCAACTTACCTGGCTGCTTCTTGCTCCTCGTGGCCCGGGGCTGCTGGGAGCAGGGGGTGGGGCTTGTTGCACGTGCCCGCCCCCTGGGCTCCTTACTGCCGGAGCTCCACCCCTGTGCCCTCCCACAGGAAATGACCCTGCTAAGGAGCACCTGTTAGAGAGTGTTTGCTCTGGTCACCAAACTACATTTCCCTGAGTTCCCTAGGGGGATGGAATGAATGTTAAATGGGTTTACGTCTGTAGTGCAGGTGACTTAAGTTGCAGGAAATCTCTCTAGTCCAGAGGAAATTCCTAGACCATAAGATCAGACACGCATGCAGGCTGGCAACGCTAAGGGTAGCCGAAATCGAGATGGGGAGGGGGTGCTGGTGGCAGTTCTGATTCTTCTTCTCTTTCTCCCCCCCCCCCCTCCCCCAGTGGCCCAGTGTGCCAGCATGCGGGCCAGGAGTACCCGGAAGGTGCCCAGTGGCTCTCATCCCTGAATCCGTGTCAGCAGTGCTCCTGCGTGGTAAGGTCCCGCCCCTTCCTCCCCAGGTCAACTTCCTTGCCCGAGTCATGGCTTCTTGCTCTCTGCCCCACTCCGCGCCGGTCGATACTTGGCGCTTTTCACACAGGCTGAATAAAGCACTTCCGATTCACTTTCAATGCACTTTGGTGACGGCTTGCAGATCCAGTTGCGAAGTACACGGGAAGTGGGTTGAAAGCGCATTCTGCGGGGTGTGTGAAAAGCACCTGGACCAGCCAGGCACACCGCCAGTGATCACCAAAAATCCCTTCCGTGTGTCACTGAAGTACTTAATCCATGCCCCAAAGGCCCCGGTTCTCGGTGTCCGCTGACCACTGTGGAACACCCTTCCTCAGAGCCTCACAAAAGCATGGACCCCATTTTGGTGTAGTGGTTAAGTGCACAGAGGACTCTAATCTGGGAGAACCGGGTTTGATTCCCCCACTCCTCCACTTGCACCTGGCTGGATGACCTTGGGCAAGCCATAGTTCTGACAAGAGCTGTTCTTGAAAAAAGAGCCGTTTCTGTCAAGAGCTCTCTCAGCCCCACCTACCTCACAGGGTGTCTGTTGTGGGGAGGGGAAGGGAAAGGAGTTTGTGAGCCGCTCTGAGACTCCGAGTGAAGGGTGGGGTATAGATCCAAACTCCTCCTCCTCCTCCTCCTCCTCTTCTTCTCTGGGAGAACCGGGTTTGATTCCCCACTCCTCCACATGCAGCTACTGGGGTGACCTTGGGTCAGTCACAAGTTCTCTCAGAGCTGTTTTCTCAGAGGCAGTTCTCAGAAGAGCTCTCTCAGCCCCACCTACCTCACAGGGTGTCTGTTGTGGGGGGGGGGAAGGAGTTTGTAAGCCGCTCTGAGACTCCGAGTAAAGGGAGGGGTATAGATCAATGTTCCCTCTAAGCTGTGCAGTCTTGTGAGCAAAAACTTTACTTTGTGAGCTGCTGGCATTAAAGTTGTGAGCAAGCAATTTGGCTACTGCATAAATTAGTTTGCTCTGGAGCCATCCTTCCTGAGCTAAGACAAAAATGTGTGAGCTGGAGGCCAAAAAACTGTGAGCTAGTTCACACTAACTCAGCTTAGAGGGAACCCTGATATAGATCCAATCTCCTCCTCCTCTTCTTTTTATTCTTCTTCTTCCCCCCTGCATACACCTGGAAGACCTTTGGTCTTGGAAGTAGCCCATGCCTCAGTTCCTTAGCTGTAAGACAAAGATGATAGGCAGAATTCAAATTGTGGGGAGAGGACCATTAATCAGCCCACACCTGTGGGCCCACCATTTCTCACCCCCACCACACACGCCTTCTAAAACGATAACTAAGGAGGGAGCCCTGGCCACCTCCAGATACAAGAACCAGAGGTAGGATTGTGTTCTTTAATTCATTCCATTTATACCCTCCTCTTCTCCTAAATCAGGACCCAAAGTGGCGTACAACCTTCCCCCTTTCTCCGTTTTATCCTCACAACAACCCTGTGAGGTAGGTTGGGCCGCGACTCTGTGACTGGCCCAAGGTCACCCAGCAAGCCTCCGTAGCAGACTGGGGATCGGAACCTGGGTCTCCCAGATGTTAGTCCAACAGGAGAGACCCCATTCCCACCCCAAGCACCCAGGCACACCCCACCTCTGGTTTCTCTCCAGAACGGCGAACCCTCCTGTGAGCCAGTGCCCTGCGAAGACCTGCTGTGCTCCCACCCAGCCCCGGGCCCCGGGCAATGCTGCCCGCTGTGCCAGGACTGCCTCTTCGAAGGAGAGCTGTACACTGACGGGCAGGCCTTTAACCCCGAGTCTTGTCTCCAGTGCAGCTGCCGGGTGAGTCTCCGTCTGTGTCCCCCCCCTTCCCCTCCCCTCCCGTGGGTGGACCGAGATTGTCTGTGGTAAGCAAGGTGCCCTGCGCCCCAGACTGGCTCCTCGGTCTCACAGTTCCAAGATGGCATAAGAACATAAGAACATAAG
>NW_015172802.1:0-337 GCF_001447785.1 Gekko japonicus
AGCCCCACACAGCCACAGCTCTGGCGCAGCAAGCCCCACTGGGTTCTGATCACACGCGTCATAGTGACGCACAGTGATGTCATAGCAAAGCAAGAAATGTTGGCCACCACTGAGGATGGTACTACAGAAAGCCTCCATTGCAGACTGTCATAATGACTGTAGTAAATGTCCACAGGCTTTCGGCATTAGTTTGGTGTGTTGCATTTCTCCTTTCTTCAGGGGTCATTTCGTAGAAAAGAGGTGCAGGAGCTCATTAGCATAACTCATTAGCATAACTTATTTGCATACGCCACACTCCCTGACATCACCGGAAGTGTGTCAGAAGGCAACACCCACC
>NW_015172802.1:519-1675 GCF_001447785.1 Gekko japonicus
GGCTGCTTCTTGCTCTGACTGAGGGCTGCTGGGAGCAGGGGGCAGGGCTTGTTGCATGTGCCCGCCCCCTGGGCTCTTTACTGCCAGAGCTCCACTCCTGTGCGCTTCTGCAGGAAATGACCCCTGCATTTCTTCATACTACAATGTCCCATCAATAGGGTTGCCAGCCCCAAGCACCTGGAGATCTCCAGCTATTACAATCGATCTGCAGAGGACAGAGACCAGTTCCCATGGAGAAAATGGCTGCTTAGGAGGGTGGTCTCTAGGGTGTTATACCCCAATGAAGTCCCTGAGAGCCAGGGCAGGACCCTTTCTTCACTCTGTCGCTCCCCTTTGTCCACTCTGTCCCTCTGGCAGCACCTTGGAATGGAAAAACAACACCCCTAGAAGCTATTCAAGTCCTTGAAGGGCTGTCACAGAGAGGATCAAGCGGAGTTGTTTTCTGTTGCCCCAGAAGGTCGGACCGGAGCCAACAGGTTGAAATTAAATTAAAGGACCTTTTGGCTTAACATGAGGAAGAAGGCTCTCCTTCTTGGGAGGTGTTGAAGCAGAGGCTAGGTGGCCATCTGACAGCCATGCTGATCCTGTGAACTTGGGCAGATCATGAGAAAGACAGCAGAGGGTTGTATCAGTGCTTCGTTCTCGTGGCCCTTTCTTACATGCCCAGGGAAACGCTGATTGCCACTTTGGGGTCAGGAAGCAATTGTTCTCCAGGCCAGTTTGGCTGGGGATCGTGGAGGTTTTTGGTCATCTTCTGGGCATGGAACAGCGGTCACTGCGGGGGGTAGAGGGGGAGGTATTTGTGAATTTCCTGCATTGTGCAGGGGGTTGGACTAGATGACCCTGGAGATCCCTTCCAACTCTATGATTCTATTATCATTATCATCATCATCATCATTACTACTACTACTACTACTACTACACCCTGCCCTATCCCATGAGTGGGCTCAGGGTGGCTTACACACGGGTCATTTCCTGCGGGAGCGCACAGGAGCGGAGCTCCGGCAGTAAAGAGCCAAGGGGGCGGGCACATGCAACAAGCCCCACCCCCTGCTCCCAGCAGCCCTCAGTCAGAGCAAGAAGCAGCCAGGTAAGTTGCAGAGCCCCCCGGTCCAAAACAGTCCAGTGGCACCTTTAAGACCAAGTTTTATTCAGG
>NW_015172802.1:2309-10262 GCF_001447785.1 Gekko japonicus
TGACGCGTGTGATCAGAACCCAGTGGGGCTTGCTGCGCCAGAGCTGTGGCTGTGTGGGGCTCAGAACAGGAGGAGGAGGAAGAGGTTGGATTTATACCCCGCCCTTCAATACCTGAAGGAGTCTCAGAGCGGCTTACAAACTCCTTTCCCTTCCCCTCCCCACCACAGACGCCCTGTGAGGTAGGTGGGGCTGAGAGAGCTCTTTACAGAAACGGCTCTTTTTCAAGGACAGCTCTTGTCAGAACTACGGCTTGCCCAAGGTCATCCAGCCAGGTGCAAGTGGAGGAGTGGGGAATCAAACCCGGCTCTCCCAGATTAGACTCCGCGCACTTCACCACTACACCAAACAGGAGCATGCTCTTTCTCAGAGGTGCAGTGTATGCCCGGTGAGTTGTCTGAAAGTCGCTCTTGTCAAGAAGAGCTTTTGTTCAAGATGACTCTCCCGTCGCCTTCCCTGCACTTTCAAATATAATCTGTAATCTTAATTGTCGTGAGAGTTTTGTGAAAGTGCAGGCAGAAATCCAGACTGCTGTCATGTGCCCGGGGCGGCTTACTTCCAAATGGAGTCACGGCAGGGACTTGTGTGTAGGTGAATTCTGTAGGCAGTGTACGTCTTCTGCTCAAATGATAGCGCTGAAGTTGGCAAGGGACCTGCCAAGCAAGTGGGAATTTTCTGGCTGTCAGAAGGATTGAAGACTGTCAGGCAAGGAAATAGTTCTTTGCAGGGATTGAAAAGTGGAATTCGCTGCCGGAGGGTGTCGTGATGGCCACGGGAATAAACAGCTTCAGACGGGGGTTAGAAATGGAGGTCTTATCAGTGGCTACTGGCCATGGTGACTGAGGGGAACCTCCACATTCAGAGGCTCTGAATCCCAGAGCCAGGAAGCAACGTCAGGGGAAGGGCTCGGCTTCTATGCCCTGCTGTTGGCCCTCCAGAGGGACTGGTTGGCCACTGTGTGAGACAGGATGCTGGACTAGATGGGAGACTGGTCTGATCCAGCAGGGCTCTTCTGATGTTCTTATGAAAACCTCGGCCTCTATGCCTGTTGTTGACCATCCAGAGGTACTGGTTGGCCACTGTGTGAGATGGGATGCTGGACTAGATGGACCACTGGTCTGATCCAGCAGGGCTCTTCTGATGTTCTTATGAAGGCCTCGGCCTCTATGCCCTGTTGTTGGCCCTCCAGAGAAACTGGACTAGATGGACCACTGGTCTGATCCAGCAGGTCTCTTCTGGTGTTCTTATGAAGGCCTCAGCCTCTCTGCCCTGTTGTTGGCCGTCCAGAGGAACTGGTTGGCCACTGTGTGAGACAGGATGCTGGACTCGATGGACCATTGGTCTGATCCTGCAGGGCTATTTTTATGTTCTTATGATGGCCTCATCCTCTCTGCCCTGTTGCTAGCTCTCCAGAGGGACTGGTTGGCCACTGTGTGAGACAGGATGCTGGACTAGTTGGACGATTGGTCTGATCCAGCAGGGCTCTTCCAATGTTCTTATGAAAGCCTCGGCCTCTCTGCCCTGTTGTTGGCCTTCCAGAGGAACTGGCTGGCCACTGTGTGAGACTAGATGGATCACTGGTCTGATCCAGCAGGGCTCTTCTGATGTTCTTAAGCTCAGACAAAAAATTGGGTAGGTTGGGGTGGGGGCTGGAATCGGTTAAAAAACTACAGAGCAGAGCTGGAGAAAAATATCCCGTGCATAGGGATAGAAAGTTTATTATTTAATAATTAAAATATTTGTTAGCCAGCTTCCTTCCTGACAGGACCCAAGGCAGCTTATAACATAGGTAAAGCACATAAAACAAAATATATTAAAAACATATGAACCAAAGTTTAAACTCACAAGTCAGGACTGCTAGTAAACTTAACCAAATATGGTCCTAAATAAAACTGTCTTGAGCTGCTTGCTGAAGATCGAAAGTGGGAGGGGGTGCAGGCACACTCCCCTGGAGAGATGAATCAAGGTGGGTAGCCGTGTTTGTCTGTAGCAGCAGAAAAGAGCAAGAGTCCAGGAGCACCTTAGAAAGAGCAAGAGTCCAGTGTTCCCTTGGACTGCAAGGAGATCAAATCAGTCAGTCCAAAAGAAATCAACCCTGACTGTTCCCTGGAAGGCCAGATAATGAAACTGAAGCTCAAATACTTTGGCCACCCAATGAGAAGGGAGCACTCCATGGAGAAGACCCAGATGCTGGGAAAGATTGAAGGTCAAAGAAGATGGGGACGGCAAAGGATGAGATAGTTAGACAGTGTCATAGATGCAACGAACATGAAATTGAGCAAACTTCAGAGGACAGCGGAAGACCGGAAGGCCTGGCATGATCTGGTCCATGGGGTCACGAAGAATCGGACTCAACTGTGCAACTGAACAACAAAAATGAGCTTTGTTGGAAGAAGTGAGCAGTGATTCACGAATGCTCCAATCCTGCCACAAATTTTGTTAGTCCTTAAGGTGCTACTGGACTTTCGCTCTCTTCTACTCCGTGGGAGGTTGTTCCATAATCATGGGGCTACCACTGAAAAGGCCCTCTCCTGTGTACTTGGGAATTTTCTGGTAGTGAGTCAGAGAAGGTTGGTTTGAGCAGATGGTGTGGGAGGCTGGCCAGAAGAGATGGGAACACTATATTGTTGGTGATCTGATACGGAGTTGTCGTTAGGGCATGTATACTGGGTATGAGTCACATTCTGTGTGTGAGACGTTTGTGCAAAATGTTGTCTTCGTATGTGAGAGATAGTTGGCTGCTCCTCCCAAAATGTGGGGGTAGAAACAGTGGGGAGGTAGGGCACAGTTGGCAGTGGTCACAGTTGGCAATGGTCACCGCTGCTGTTCCCTCTAAGCTGCGCTAGTGTGAGCTAGCTCACAGTTTCTTAGCCTCCGGCTCACACATGTTTGTCTTAGCTCAGGAAGGAGGGCTCCAGAGCAAACCGATTTATGCAGTAGCCAAATCGCTCGCTCACAGCTTTCATGCCAGTAGCTCACCAAGGAGAATTTTTGCTCACAAGACTCCACAACTTAGAGGGAACATTCGTCACAGCCCTCCAGTACCCTATCTCTTAGTGCTTTGGGTATTAGATTAGGAACACTACAAGCAGTGAGGCTTTCTGATCTGGATCACGCTCCAGTTTGCTGTTTTCTTCCTCTCTGTTGGTCTTTAGGTCAGTTTGGTGTCTTCACAGCATACTGCAGTGCGATTTGGGTTGCGTGTCTTGCCTTTTGCATCCCGGAGCACAGAGCTGCGTCCTAAGAGAAAGGGTTTTTCGCTGATTAAAAAAGAGCACCATTCCCCCATATTAATTAACATTCCACTAACAATTAATGCCAGGAGCAACTATTAATTTCAAGGGCAAAGTATCATTTTCTGTAGTTTTTCAGTTTGTGTCCCTTGGTAGGCGAGTGAGGATGCATTTGAGCAATTTGTAGGTTTTGTCTACTTTGGAGAATGCTGCAGCTCTGCCTGTTTGAAATGCCTGCTGTGAAAGAAAACCTCTTCTGGTAGAACTGATGGGCAGTAGGTTCCGGATGGACAAAAGGAAATACTACTTTACACAGAAAGTGATTAAAATGTGGAATTCGCTGCCAGGGGATGTAGTGATGGCCACAGGAATAAACAGCTTAAAAAGGGGATTAGATAGATTCATGGAGTAGTGGTTAAGTACGCGGACTCTAATCTGGGAGAACCGGGTTTGATTCCCCACTCCTCCACGTGCACCTGGCTGGATGACCTTGGGCAAGCCATAGTTCTGGCCACAGGAATAAACAGCTTAAAAAGGGGATTAGATAGATTCATGGAGGATAAGTCTTTCTATGGCTAGTAGTAGCCATGGTGACTGAGGGGAACCTCCACATTCAGAGGCACTAAGCCTCTGAATTCCAGAGCCAGGAGGCATGCCATGTTGTTGGTACCCATTACTACGTATCAGTGCGAAGGTTGGACAAGGAACTGGTTGGCTGCTGTGTGAGACAGGCAGCTGGACTTAGATGGACCACTGCTCTGATCCAGCGGGGCTCTTCTGATGTTCTTACCAGGGGAAGAGCCCTCCTTTCTTCCATTGTCCTCCGGAGTTGGCTCAATTTCATGTTCGTTGCATCGATGACACTGTCTAACCATCTCGCCCTTTGCCGTCCCCGTCTTCTTTGACCTTCAATCTTTCCCAGCATCAGGGTCTTCTCCTGTGAGTGCTCCCTTCTCATTGGGTGGCCAAAGGATTTGAGCTTCAGCTTCAGTATCTGGCCTTCCAGGGAACAGTCAGGGTTGATTTCTGTTAGGATTGACTGATTTGATCTCCTTGCAGTCCAAGGGACTCTCAAGAGTCTTCTCCAGCACCATAGTTCAAAAGAGTCTATTCTTCGGCGCTCGGCCTTCCTTATAGTCCAACCCTCGCAGCCATACGTGACTACTGGGAATACCATTGCTTTGACCATGCGGGCTTTTGTTGGCAGGGTGATGTCTCTACTTTTTATCATGCTGTTTAGGTCCGCCATCGCTTTCCTCCCAAGGAGCAGGCGTCTTTTAATTTCACAGCTGCTGTCACCGTCTGCGGTGATCTTGGATCCCAGGAATGTGAGGTCTGCCACTGCTTCCAGGACTTCCCCTTCTGTTTGCCAAGGAGTGCTGAGTGCCTCTCTTTAAAGGGGGAGTCTCCAAGCCTGTTTCTAGCCCTTCCTTTCAAGGGACAGGAGAGCCGGCACATTTGTTCCTAGGAAAAAAAGAGCTCAGAGGGCCTTTAAACGCCTTCGGAGTTCCCTTCCAAACTTCGGAGTTCCCTTCCACAGGGCAATAAACAATCCCCCTTTCTGCCAGCTCAATCCAGCTCTGTGTCACCTAGGTCATGGTGAGTATTCCCATGAGCCTTTGGGAAACGTACTCAAAAATAAGGTGTCTAGCATGGCTATTTCTGGGGTGGGGCGTTTAATTAAGGGGTCAGGCCCCCCGAAAAGCCCCACTGTAGCTACCCACCTGCCTCTGCCAAGGGAAGG
Source organism: Gekko japonicus (assembly GCF_001447785.1). NCBI lineage: Eukaryota > Metazoa > Chordata > Lepidosauria > Squamata > Gekkonidae > Gekko > Gekko japonicus. The sequence continues at coordinate 7,285 of NW_015172802.1, forward strand.
AAATTGCATGAGATAGAGCAGAACATTTGTGCACCCTGAGATACTTAAGCATGTCTTAGATTGTGTCACCATAAAAGCTGAAAATGGAATCAGTCTACCTTGTTGGCCTGAAACGACAGAACAAAGTTTGAGTCCAGCGGCTTCTTTAAGACCAACAAAGTTTTTTTCAGGGTATAAACGTTTGTGTGCATGTTGTTTGTAGGGTTGCCAAGTCCTATCTGTCGCTGCAGCGGGGGACTCCCGGCTTGCTCATGGAGTGCTCGCGCACGCGCGCCGCAACCATGTCACCCGGAAGTGACGGCGGTGGGGAACGGGCCTCTGGGGTGGGGGGTTCCCCGCCCCCTGGGGGGACTTGGCAAGCCTAGTTGTTTGTTGGTCTTAAAGTTGCCACTGGACTCAAACTTTGTTCTGTTGTTTCAGACCAACCTAGCTGCCCACCGGAATCAGTCAACATTGTAGGAAGCAAAAGACAACCTTTTAAAAACCGACTCCCCATATAGATATTAGCAGAAGCAGAGAATAAGCAAGAAAAAAACCTCGATAACGTAACTAAGAGATAACCATAAATATGGATATTTAGTTAATACTAAAAACATAAACTTTTCAGTAGTGTATATGTTTGTGCTACAGTCTAATGTTTCCTTACTTGGTTGTAAGCTTTGCTGAACTCAGTGGAACGTCCTTGTGAGTAAACGTAGGATTGAGGTACAAGTGTCATAGTAACCAAAGAGAAAATTAGCTATCTGCTTTCATTATTTCATTTGATTTACATCCCTCTCCACCCCAGTAATGTGGCAGGGACCTCAGTGGAACTTCCTTGTGAGGAAACGTAGGATTGAGGTACAAGTGTCATAGTAACCAAAGAGAAAATTAGCTATCTGCTTTCATTATTTCATTTGATTTACATCCCTCTCCACCCCAGTAAATATCGTAGCCTTGAAAATACTTCCCGTAAGAGATTTATTTCTGCAATCAGTGTCGTGGAGATCGATAGCTTCCGATTCTGAACTTTCTATTTGACTTTCATGGACTTGAGAAAATGGAAGACTTTCATGAATTGAGACAAGCTGCTTAACTCTTTCGCATGTTAGTTCGGTCCTTGATTGGGTGTATATTTTCACACATAATTTGTTTTGGTCAATGGAGAAGATGGAGGAATAAGCAGGAGAAGTCAGGGCTGGATTGTACAAAGGCCTTGGTACCATTTGCGGGGGTGGCACGCTTGGCAGACTCCCAGAAAGCACTCTGGGACCAAAAGAGCTGAAGATGTTTTGTATTCTGCAGAGTTTAGAAGTATTTCCATAGCATCATGTCTAAGACTCTTTTTTGGTCTGGCAATCTAGTCCAACAAAGCAGCTATCCTATCATAACCAGGTTTGCATGTCAGATCTGTCTAAGAGCTGTAAAAATATGAATGGGCTATGGAACTGATTTTAACACTGCTTTAAGAAGTGTCAGTGTGTCTAATTGTGTATATATGTGTGTGGGGGTTTTAAGGCAAGAGACAAACAGAGTTGGTTTGCCATTGCCTGCCTCTGGGTTGTGACCAATGTTCCCTCTAAGCTGAGTTAGTGTGAGCTAGCTCACAGTTTTTTAGCCTCTGGCTCACACCTTTTTGTCTTAGCTCAGGAAGGAGGGCTCCAGAGCAAACTCATTTATGCAGCAGCCAAATCACTGGCTCACAACTTTAATCGCAGTGACTCACAAAGTAGAATTTTGGCTCACAAGACTCCACAGCTTAGAGGGAACATTGGTTGTGACCCTGGAATTTCTCGGTGGTCTCCCATGCAGTTACTAACCAGGGCCAACCCTGCTTAGCTTCTGACATCTGACCAGATCAGGCCAGCCTGGGTCAGGGCAGGTGATGTTCAGAGGTGGTTGGCCATTACTTGCCTCTGCGTTGCAACCCTGGACTTCCTTCCTGGGCTATCCAGGTCAAGAGACAATGCTCTATGATAACTTTTGTGTGTGTTTTGAATTGTGCTTATATAACTCTGTGAAGCTGCCTTGTACTAAATCAGACCCCTGGACTCCATCATAGTCAGTATTGTTCAGTCAGCCTGGCGTTGGTTCTTAGCTTCCGAGATCTGATGAGATTGGGCTAGCCTGGGCCATCCAGGTCATGAGACAGTGCTATATGATAACGTTTTTGTGTGTTTTGAATTGTGCTTATTTATTTTATTTTATTTATTTATTTCAAGTATTTCTACCCCGCCCTACCCCGCAAGCGGGCTTATATAACTCTGTGAAACTGCCTTGTACTAAATCAGACCCCTGGGACTCCATCATAGTATTGTTCAGTCAGCAAGGCGGTGGTTCTCCAGGGTCTTGGGCAGAGGTCTTTCACATCACTTACTACTTGACCCTTTTAACTGAAGATGCCGGGATTGAACCTGGGACCTTTTGCATGCCAACCAGAGGCTCTGCCTTGAGATGTGAAATTTCCGGAAATTTTGAAGCTTGGAAAAAAACTAGTTTTTTCCACGGAAAAAAACTGAAATTTTTGGAAAGATTGAAAAAAATGCTACATTAGCACTTCTTTTGTCTTTTCTAGATCGAAAGTCATTCTGTTACTTTAGGAACATAAAATATGACTTGGACATTTTACTTGGCATGAAATTATCACAACTAGCATATTAAAAACATAGTGTATCCAAACAATTATTACACACACAATACCCAGCCACATGGAAAAACAAAACTGAAACCTTTTTCTTTTCTCGTGACAATAGCACCTCCTAAAGGAAGAAATGCATCTTGTTCTTGCATTGGAGAGTTCAGTTTGTAACCTAGGACTTGCTTGTCCCCAGTGCACAGAAATTAGATCAATCTGATACCATACATATTTTTTAGAAATGATTTGGAAAATATTTGAACACCTTGTCTTAAAATATTTTATTCATCACGTTAAAATAAAATGTTCCATAATCAATTTTTTTCTTTTCTTTTTTCAATTTTTCAAAAAAAAAAAGGCTTCA
>NW_015172802.1:10377-12585 GCF_001447785.1 Gekko japonicus
GGGGATTGAAGCTGGGACCTTCTGCATGCCAAGCAGAGGCTCTGCCACTGAGCCACAGCCCCTCCTCAAGCTGACTCAACTAGAGAGTCAGCTTCTCCCATTCATTGGGTTTATGGACAGTGTATAATAGTACTGGCTGACAGCTAGATTCTCCTCTCTGAACTGGAACCTTATCAGGAGATTTCTCAGAGGAAAAGAGTTTGGTTGTCTTCAGTCTCTTGGTGATTCCTGCTACCGATATTCCCTACCCCTCACAGCCTAGCTCTATGAAGCCAGTTTGGTGTAGAGCCAGTGTTGTGTCGTGGTTAAGTGCGCGGACTCTAATCTGGGAGAGCCGAGTTTCATTCCCCACTCCTGCACGTGCACCTGGCTGGATGACCTTGGGCAAGCCACAGTTCAGTCAGAGCTGTTCTTGAAAAAAGAGCCATTTCTCTCAGAGCTCTCTCAGCCCCACCTCCCTCACAGGGTGTCTGTTGTTGGGAGGGGAAGGGAAAGGAGTTTGTAAGCCGCTCTGAGACACCTTTGGGTAGTGAGGGGCGGGGTATAAATCCAATCTCTTCTTGTTCTTCTGTGAACAAGTAAGGGAAAGGTTTCCCTCGCTCGAAAGCCAGTTGAATCCGTTTCCAAGCCGAAGAGCCAGCGCTGTCCAAAGACGTTTCCATGGTCATGTAGCTGGCATGACTAGACACCAAGGTTACCTTCCCACCAAAGCGGTACCTATTTATCTACTTGCAATTTCTTTTGAACTGCTAGGTTGGCAGGAGCAGGGGCCAGAGACGGGAGCTCACTCTGTCATGCGGCACTCGGGTCTCGAACTGCCGAACTACCGACCTTCCGGTCTGCAGTTCAACATCTTAACCACTTGAGCCACTGCAGCCCTTATGAACAAGTGCAACCTGGTATTCTTTTCTTGCTCCCCGAGGTGCATTTTTAAAAATCTCCCAGACCTTATAATTTGTGGCTCTTTGTTTTCCCGCTTCCTTCATTCCCCAAGTTGGTCTTTTGAAAAATAGGCGTACTCTGTGAAATTGCAGAAATAATGAGATAATATGGTGTGTGTTTTGTGTAAGTCACTAAATAACACTTCCCCCCCACACTTTTGGATTTTTTTTAAGCTTATTTTTCAGATGTGCCTAATTGGTACAATGGGATTTCAAAATATATCATCAGATACGTGTTTTTTGAGGTTAACTACTGCCAGAAGCTGCAGATAATTCCATTTGGGACTTGTCCTTGAAAATAACTTTTCAATTATAAAATTCAAATGACTTTGCATTCAGTAAGCGGTGGAGAGGTGAACGCATTTGTGAAGCCCCTTCTGAACTTTTGTGGATGCAGATGAATAGTATACTGAGCATCACTACCCGGAGACATAGTCCAAAGCCAATCCGGGGTCAGGAGCCAGGAACACAGAGTGAAGTCTAAAGCCAGGGGGTCCGAAGGTCTAGGTGCAAGAGCCGAGCCAGAGCGGATGCCAACAGCACGAAGCTGACTTGTTGCTTCCACTACGGGTACTGCCCAGAGTGTGGAGTTAAATGCTGCTGCCAATTAGCCAGCTGTGCGATCGCCCAGGCTCCTGTTAGAACTCTGGGCTGGCTGAGCGTCTCCCTTGTAGCCTGGCCTCTCTTCGCCTGCTTGCTGAGTTTTGCCGCAGTCGCTCCCGTAAACGAGTCACACGTGGGGGTGAGTCAGGAGGACTTTCAGCTTGCAGTTCTTCCTTCTTATCGGGGCCAGGTGTGAAGACTGCTGTTACAGGCACTGTGGTTGCTGCAGGCTCTGTCAGCTCATCCTCATCCATGCCCATGGGTGTGTCCAGTGCCGTCAAGTGATTTCCGAATTAATGACCTCCAAAACGTCTTAGCATTGATAGCCTTGCAAACTGAGGGGCCGTGGTTTCATTTACTCAGTCCATCCATCTCAGGTTGGGTCTTCCTCTTTTCCTGCTGCCTTTAGCTTTTCCTAGCTTTATTGTCTTTTCCAGCGACTCTTCTCATAATGTGACCAAGTACAGTAGCCTCAGTTTAAGATGGGTAGCTGTGTCAGTCCGTCTGTAGCAGTGGAAAAGAGCAAGAGTCCATTAGCACCTTAAAGACTTAGAAAATTTGTGCCAGGGTATATACTTTCGTGAGTCACGACTTCAGTTTAGTCTAGGGGTGTCAAACATGCAGCTTGGGGGGCAGATGAGGCCCCCCTGGAGGGCTTCTATCA
>NW_015172803.1:0-2619 GCF_001447785.1 Gekko japonicus
CAATCTCCTCCTCCTCCTCCTCCTCTATCCAGTGCAGCCTCCCATGGAAAGAGATAGGAAAAAAGGACACAGCACACAGACTCCTGTGGTAAAAGAACAGGAGGACTGGCCCCAGGAAGGCAGAGCCATTAGAGGGGAGACAAATCTACAGCCCCCTTTACACCTTCTTTGACATCCATCTAACAGAGGAACTTCCCATGGTAACAGTTCCAAGAATGGAAGCCATATTAGCCATTTTATGGCATCTTAACAAGTTTTTATTCTAGGATAAGGTTTTGCGCAGCCGTTCATCAGATGTATGTAGAGGGCCCTCACTGGGAAGGCACATATCTGAAATGTGGAGGGAGGGGGGAATTGTAGACATAGTCAAAGGGGCATAAAATGCAAGAAGTATACGGCAAGGTGCGGAAAGCTTCACAGGGAGTTTATGACATGAAACCATTGAATTAGAATTAATCAAGAACATTTGAAACCCTCTCCCAAGGGTTTATTAAGGATCTGGAATTTCTTAACCATTACAGGAATTACCCAGGTGGAGAGAAAAAAAAATCCTGGGAAGATTATTGATTGATTGCTTGATTGACTGCCTACCTTTCTTGCTGAGAGCCAAAGTGGATTACCAAATACAAAAGAATGTGATCAGATACCATAAAAGCAATCAATGATGATGCAATAAGACTAAGATTACAGAGTTTTAATAATAACAAGTATCGGCCTGTGATGCTCACAGGGGTGACTCCTCAGTTGAGTTGTTGCAACCAGCGAGCCCAGCGTGAATCCCTAGGTGCATCGCCACCAGTGGCATGTCCAGTGTGACTCCCAGGCTGTGCGGCCACCACCTCTGGGCCCAGCATGGTTCCCGGGCTCTGACAACCACCACCAGAGGTAGGTGCATTCTATGCGCTTGCATAGAGAATGCTATTTTACTCTCTGGGGGTTTAAATCCCCCATGTATTTTTTGAGGATTTAAATTTTTTAAAATTCTTTATTAATTATTAAGTTCACAAAAAAGAGCAATCCAAAAGTAAAACTATTATAACATTATCAACCGGTAGATACTCCCAGAAAACCTAGGCTAAACCTAAATTTTCATACATTTTTTTTTTAATGTCAAAACTTTTATTTTGGATATAACAACACATTCAACATTACATTACATATCTTTTATCACATATCCATTTCTCTTATCCCCTCTGTTACCATGTGTGCTTCTATTTGCATTTTGTCTGTACTGTGCTTATGAAGTATTGCTCAAATGTCTATGTATCTGTGCCTTTGGGACTCAGGGCTCACTGTTATGTGTGTTTGCTGCTATGTGTTTGAATGGCTGGCCTTTCACCTCATGCTGCCTACGGATGGGCATTGCTGAGATGCCTGCCACCAAGCACATGCTTCCCTGAAATCCCTCAGAGGCCCTCTGGTCAGAGGAGGTCATCGCTATTATGCACAAGGAGACATTTGGAGAAACAACAGGCTTGGCCACCATTGATGGACTGTGAGAAAGCACACAACTCTCTCTGCTATCTGGTTTGGCATCAAAAAGACAACACTGTTTATGACTCTGGACCAGCAACATCTATGCAAGTCAAAGGTTGCTAATGGAAACGGAGGTTCACACCTCACCACATGGCCCCTGCTTTGATGTAGGATAGAATATCTGCATATTGCCCCCTTCCCCTTCATTAGGACGTCACCCCCTTTGGACCTATAGCCATAGGATAGAGGATGGACCCTGAAGGTTTATGGCAGGTAAGGCCATGCCCAAAACATAGCTTTTAAAAAGAGAAACACGCTTTGTTTCTCTCTCTCTCTCGAGCCTTTTCTTCCTTCCCTTAGCGTGCACTAACGTGCTTCAGGTGACTCTCTAAGTTCCCCGGAGTCGTGACCAGGGAACGCGCACGTGGCTTGGCTGGACCAGCCTGTGTGTTTTCAGAGTTCACCAGTTGATGCGTTAGCTGCCCTTCTTTCCTAAGAGGAGATTTCTTCTCAGCGGACTGTCACGGCAGGACCAGGGGGCGTGACGCAAGTAAGCCAAAGTCCAGGAACAGTCCGAGGTCAAGCCGGGCAAATCAGGTAGCAAGGTTCAAGCAGGTTTAAATCACAGTCCAGAAGCAGGGTCAGACATACCAAAGTTTCAAGTCCATAAATCACAACGATATCAGAGGAGTCAGAGATGAACGAAGGTCAACAAAGCCGAGGGTCAAAAGCAGAGGATCAAGCCGAGAAGAGTTCCACAAGGTCTGGAGCAGAGATGCAAGGATTCAGGTCCTGACAACAACAGTTGCCAGCACAAATGACTGCTGGCAACAGGCTTGCTTATATACAGTGCTAGCTAATCAACTCATTAGCTAGCCGGGAGCAAGGTCAGGATCCTGTCAATAGTCAGGGCTGAGAGATCTTCTGGCACGCATGCGTGCATTCTGCCTTCGCTCTCTCAGCTGTTGTCTCCTTACATTCCTGAGCCTGGTTACAGGTGGAGGCGAGTCTGATGAACTACTGGGCTGCAGCAGAGACTGATCCCTTGCAGGTGTTCCCTGAGAGGCTCTATCCTCCTCACTACTTAGATAGCTTTCAGCTACAGGATCCAGTCTTTGCCTTTCTGCTGCAGTACTGTCCTCA
>NW_015172803.1:8807-12743 GCF_001447785.1 Gekko japonicus
CCATAAATATTCCCAAGATGACATTGTCACCTCCTTATTCATATTTACAGCCCATTTAATCATTTGTTCTTTTACTGATTCATCCTCTGTAAACCATTTTAACAAAACCTTATACAGATTTGATATCATTTTTTCCCTTTTACCTCCAATTGAATTTTTCCATAAATATTCCCAAGATGACATTGTCACCTCCTTATTCATATTTACAGCCCATTTAATCATTTGTTCTTTTACTGATTCATCCTCTGTAAACCATTTTAACAAAACCTTATACAGATTTGATATCATTTTTTCCCTTTTACCTCCCAAATACCTTCTATTTCATTTTTTTCTTCCGTAAAGCCAAACTTTTTTATCTGCTTTATATAGATCCAAAATCTGCATATAGTTTAACCAATCATAATCAAAGTCTAGCTCCTCCCTCTTTTTCATCACACCATTTTTCCCTTCTATTTTCAAAATATCCCTATATGGTAACCAGTATTCGCTTTTATGTCTCGAATATGGTGAAATCACTTCTGCTGGTACAATCCAAAGTGGTCTTGCTTCGTAAAAAAAATTGTTTATACCTCAACCAAGTCTCAAACAGTGATCTTCTTACAAAATGATGCTTTAAAAATGTGTCTATTTTTGCTATATACTATATAAGTAAGCATGCCAGCCAAATCTACAATCGCAACCTTCCAACGCCAACAGTTTTTTGTTATCTAAATTAATCCATTGCTCTATCCAAGTAAGACAAATCGCTTCATAATATAGCCTGAAGTTCGGTAACTGGAATCCACCTCTTTCTTTAGCATCACATAAAATTTTCATTTTAATCCTCAGTATTCTCCCTGCCCAGACAAATTTCAAAATCTCCTTCTGCCACCGATTCAGCACCTTTATCTTCTTTATTATTGGAATGGTTTGAAACAAAAACATCAAACGAGGTAAAACGTTCATTTTAACCACCGATATTCTTCCCAACAGTGATAAATTCATGGTATCCCATTTTTTCAAATCTTGTATTTTTGTCCAAAGCTTCTCGTAATTGTTTTTTTAAAAGATCTATATTTTTCATAGCCAGATCGATTCCCAGATATTTTGTTTTCTTGACTACTTCACACTGCAGTTGTTCTTGCAATTCAATTTGCTTCACTTTTGTCATATTTTTACATAGCACTTTTGTCTTGCTCTTGTTTACATAAAATCCAGCCAGGTCTCCAAAGTCTTTTATTCTTTGCATCAACAACAGTAAATTATTATTTGGATTTTCAACTAAAAATATCACATCATCTGCGAAAGCTCTATATTTAATTTTTTTACCAGATTCTAGAATCATTTCTACATGGAAGAACTTCATTCTGTCTCAGAAATACAATAATTGGCTTCCAGATTTCATCATAATCACAGGGTGAAAAAGACAACTGGGAACCAAAAAAGAAAGAATTGTTTACTGTTTTCCCCATGATATAGACTTCCCAAAGTCTGTCAAACCAGGCATCTATGGAAGGTCTGTTTGGGTTTTCCCCATTGGTTGCAATCACCTGTCGTGCAGCTGCAATCAGTATCGAGACCAAGGAACGTTGACTCTTTTCCATTGAATAATCTGGCCATAAATCAAAAATAAAAAGTTCTGGAGACATAGTGAGAGAAATGTCTACCATTTGTGATTTGAAGATTTCAGGTTTTTCTGAAAACTTTGGAGACTCACCCAAGTTTTCAGAAAAATCTTTTTAGTGTAAGTGTGGTCCTGGTCCACAGATTTGGGTATCTGCAGATGTGAGCCACACTTGGGAAACAGCATATAGATGTGAACAGCAAACTGTCTAAGGCAGGTACATTATAAACATTGCAAAGAGTGGAATTATAAAGGTAGAGGACAATGCAGTAAAAGCACAATGTTACCTACAATAATTGTTGCAGCAGACACAAATCCTATCACTGCTGATGTGAATGGACTCTGTATTTCCCTTGATTGCACTGGGCAAAACGTGACAAGTGCTTGCTTCTTTGAGACTCATATTCCCAAGGGTGTCTCTGGGCAACGAGTTCTTTGTCAGAACAAACAGAAAGTCGGGTGTCAAGTTATAACTCCTGGCAAAGGTTTTCCTTACCACTCTAAAGTGTTTTGCATGTGGCACAAAAATGGTATGGTGTCCCAAACGAATGTGGGGTGTAGACAGGAAGGAGCAGGTGTGAGATCAGTGAAACTCTCCAAACAGTCCCCCTCTCCCACTAGTGAAGAATAGTTGACAAATCATTGTTACACCTGCCAGGTGTGACATCTATATACAGATTCTGCTCCCCCCACCCCAAATCTGGGCTACTTCCATGCTGGGCCCATCTCTACAGTACTTAGGGTTGTTAGACCTGGGCTGGGAACTACCTGGAGGTTTTGGGGGTGGAGCCTGGGGAGGGCGGGGTTTAGAGAAGGGAGAGACCTCATCAGAGTATAATGCCATACAGTCCACCTTCCAAACTGGTAATTTTTTCTGGATGAACTGGTCTCTATTGTTTGGAGACCAGTTACAGTTCTGGGAGATCACCAGCTACTACCTGCGGGTTAGCAGCCCTAGCAGTAGTGAAGGCAGCTGAGAACTGTCCTGGCCCCACTGGTGGACCTCTTGATGACACCTGGTATTTCTGGCCACTGTGTGCACAGAGTGTTGGACTGGATGGGCCTTTGGCCTGATCCAACATTGGCATCTCTTATGTTCTTATGTTAACTCAAAATAAGACATTTCTGTTTCTTTCTAAAATGTTGGGATCCATCCATAGTAACCCTTACCTCATTTCCATCTAATATGGTCTCTAGGTCTTGTTCCTTGGGTCCCAAATGTTCTTCCTGCCAGCCCCCTCCTCCCCCAGCCTCTCCCCTCCCCATAGAATGATGCCGCCATGTCACAATGGTTAAAGCACCATCCAATTTATTCTTCTCCATGTCATACCGATATTTGTGCCAGTAGGGATAATTTTTCTGACTTCGTAGGCTTTGCTTTTGCTTAATACCCTCCCCTCCCTCTAATTTTATACTGCTGCAAAGGTTTGTCAGCAACAAACAGTAAATCCCTTCCCATTGACAGGTATACCTTGTGCATGACGCGGGAAGCCGATATCCATGATAATGGCTGATATGATGGATGTTTCAAATAACATGATTATCACACAATAGCTGCAATCCTTATATGAAAAGCATAAATTGTGCGAATCCACCATTTATTCCAGAGCTATATCTCATTTAAATTGCTGAGAGACAATTTTAGACCGACGGCTTAAGTTATATATTGGGGAAAGGAGATTTCTGAATCCCTGAGTGGCTAGGTAATATGGCATGTTGTCTAAAGATCTTCAGAAGTCTTGTCAGAAAGAAAATTGAACTGTGGCCAGAGATGAAAAGATTTCCCCAGTTCTGTTCCTTTCGGGTTCCAGGAATTTTTTTTATCTCTATGGATTTCCACTCCACCTTAATTCCGGTTTAATTAAAATAATGTTTTAAAATTAATTTCAGAATTAGAATATGCTTCATTTTTCAGTTCCTTTCTTCATTTGGATCTCTTCTCTCCCCCCCATTACATATGTGATCAATTTACATATATGCATTAATGAAACATGGTGAACAAGCATCTTTAATTATGCACAGGATTATACCATGCTTCCTTCTTTGCTGTGTTTTACCAATGTATACAAATGCACATCAGGATGGAATAGCACTGTCTGATGATCAGAGTAAGGGGCAGCATTTTATCAACTCACATGTGAGGTCATGATGCAGGGAACAGAGAGAATTTAAGAAGTGTTATGGGGGGGACCTGTGAGAGTGGGAAGCAGAAGGAGGCTTCAGAGACACCTGTGATGGTTCACAGAATGAACAGTATGTGAGAAGCATGAGCCAATGTACGGGCATGTTAGTACAAGTCAACATGTGAAATTCAACCCTACCATTCCCTCTTC
>NW_015172804.1:0-2317 GCF_001447785.1 Gekko japonicus
CCTCCTTCTGCACTGCCACCACCCTTCTATATATGGACGGACGAGGACCTTCCTTGGGTTCTGTTCTTTGGGAGACTGCGCTGGGGCTCGCTTTGCTTCCGAGGGCTTCTCTCTCTGTCCTTGGCGTGACTTTGGCGTGATGGAATCCAGAGGTCTCCCTCTGGCATTCCGCTTTCTCCCACCCCTCCTTGCCTCTTATCTGGGGCTCCGTAGCATTCTCTGCTCCTTGATGTATGAGGACAGGAAGTCGGAGAGTCTTTTGCTGCTGCTGTCTTCGTGGCATGTCAGGGGAGCCCGTTCGGCAGCGTGTGGACGGCCCATCAGTAGCCATTCGGATCCGGGAAGGGGGAGGGGGCTGGGGGGGGTAACACCCAGCTAGTTCCAGATGTCTTGGTTTGTTCTGGCAAGGCTGGAAGTCAAATGCAGCAGGCATCTGCCCACTGACTGGTGTTTGATTTAAAAGATTGGAGAGGCTGCCCGCCAGTAAGGACCGGATCCTGCCTGCAAATGACTGCTGGGGGCGCTTCCACACACTCCGATAACTCCCTTTCGCTCCACTTTTCCATGCACTTTGCAACTGGGGTTCGTTGCATATCGGCCGCAAGCAGTGTTCCCTCTAAGCTGAGTTAGTGTGAGCTAATTCACAGTTTTTTGGCCTCCGGTTCACACATTTTTGCCTTCGCTCAGGAAGGATGGCACCAGAGCAGACTAATTTATGCAGTAGCCATATCACTTGCTCACAACTTTAATGGCAGTAGCTCACAAAGTAAAATTTTTGCTCACAAGACTTCACAGCTTAGGGGGAACATTGGCCGCAATACCTTTACACATTTATCTGCTATTTTGACATATGTCTTGCTTTACAACTGTTGGCCTTGTAACCTTAGCTTGTCATCTGGGTTTGTCTCTGCACCTCTTCCTCATGTGACATGTTAATTTGCCGCTTGGCCCCGTCTGTAAGTTCGAACCGTACTTACCTTTCCAGGGTATTTGAAAAAGTGCTGCGTGCACACGAAAGCCCATGCCTTAAATAAAACTTTGGCCACAATCACACACACGGAATAATCCACTTTCGAGGCTTTTTCGCATTGGGTTTTGCCAGTTCACACAGTTGTAAAGCGCACTGAAAGTGGATTGAAAGTGGGTTGTTTAGTGTTAGGTGACCTCAGCCTTTGTTGGTCTTAAAGGTGCCACTGGACTCTAAATTTCTTCTACTAAACAATGCACTTTCAAGCCACTTTTAATGCTCTTTCCCACTGGATTTTGCTGTGTGGACTGGCAAAATCCAGATGGAAAATGCATTGACAGTGGATTATTTAGTGTGTGTGACTGCAGCCTTAGAATGCTTAAAAGCTGGCTGCAAGCTAATAAGGCAGCTGTGGGTTACTGAGACCTAGCATCCCACCCTTCCAGCTGACTGACACAGGTTACACAGTTACATCCCATCATAGGCTGGTTGCCAGAGCTGGAATCGGATATGGTATGGGGTTATTCCTCGTATCTGATGCAGGAAACGTTGTTAGTACCATAAGATGCTAACTTACTCACCATCAATGGAGGTCAGGATAACACGAGAGTGGTCATAGGCAATCACATTTGCATAGCGGTTCTTTGGTTTGTTCACTTCAAGATTGGAGTTCTCCCAGGTGAACTGCTGCCCTGGATCAATGGACTGTTGTGAAGAAGAGAGGAAATGAAGATCACATAGCTGCTAGGGTGCAAAGATGCAGTGCACTCTCTCAGCTTGTGTCACGTTTAGAAACTTTCAAGCTACAACTCACAGTCTGCAGTTCTGAAACGAGTAGCCACTTCCAGAATGTGAAGTGGTGTGGAAGGAGGAATGCAGAAGTGTCACATTGGGGAAGGCTGATTCACAAGATCTGTCTCCCTTGACTTGGCTTCCATCATTCTGGGCAGAAGCAAAAACCACTGACGGAGATATATCCCTAAAGTGATCTTAGAAACTGGTGCTTGCAGTAAATGCAGTGCTTAAATTTTGCAGTGTAAATACTCTGTTTTTTACTGAATCAAAAATACTGAGTTATAAAAAGCTGGTGGGAGTTCTCTTATCTGAGTGAATTTTCTGGCTGGAGTGCCATTTTTTGGCAAATGTGTAATTTTTTGACATTAAAAAACACAAAATACCCCATATTTTTAAAACTAAGCCTGAAAACAGAAGCAAACCCATGTACTTGATATTTGTTTTCTTACAGAAGGAATCCTGCATTTGGGAACCTTGATCCCAGGTTCTCTGCGAAAAGTGCCAGGATATGAGTTGCATAGAAGTTGTGGGGGCATGGGTGTCCTTAACTCTTTC
>NW_015172804.1:2917-12133 GCF_001447785.1 Gekko japonicus
CATCACCAGACGTGTGTCAGAAGGCAACACCCACCGCTCAGGCTCCACTGGACTGTTTTGGATTCCTAGCTATGGGGGGGGGATGTGCAGATCTGCCCTCGCAGAGGAGGGAGAGCTTGTACCTGAATAAGACTTGATCTTAAAGGTGCCACTGAAGTGTTTTGGACCAGGGGGCCGGGGGGGAGCTCTGCAGCTTACCTGGCTGCTTCTTGCTCTGACTGAGGGCTGCTGGGAGCAGGGCGGGGGGCTTGTTGCATGTGCCCACCCCCTGGGTTCTTTACTGCCGGGGCCCCACCCCTGTGTGCTCCTGCAGGAAATGACCCCTGGGCACAGCTGCAGTGTTCCAGGTTGGGGGGGGGGCCTGGGCAGGCAGTGTCCCGTAGGGCTGCCCACCCCCTGGCGGGGGCAGGGGTTCCCCCAATTTTGGGACCCCAAATCTGCCGCCAGCCAGCTGGCAGCCGGGGGAGCTCCGCCCCCAAACAGCCCCGCCCCCGATGTGTCCAGTGTAATGACGTCACCTGGAAATGACATCATGCCGGGCATACTGTGCGGGGGACGCTCTGGCATTTGGGTAAAAACTCTATGGTGACCATAGAGTTTTTAGCTGAATGCCAGAGCATCCTCTGCCAAAGAAGACCCCAGAGGAAGGCCGGGATCCCCCCACCAGCAGAGACCTGGCGACCCTAGTGCTCTGGGACCCTCAGTGGTTCACCGTCAGGGACCCTTTGATGCCCTTCTGTCCACCCCCATACCTGCATGCCTCCCCCACCTGCCTGCAAGTCCTTCAGGCCTTCTCACCGCCCATGCTCAGCTGCCTGCACTAGCCTCCCATTGCCACCAGGAGTTGCACAGTCGTGCTGCCGCCCACGCGCCATTCCTCAGTTGCTCTGGGCAGTTGAGGCGCATGGGTGCAGGTGTTTGGCAGGGGAGGTGCATGAGTGGGGATCGGCAGCAATGGGCCCCACCAGAAGCCCTGAGACCTGCCAGCTGCCCCACCTGTGGAGGTGCTGACGATGGCCCTGCACAGCAGTACCCTCGTTTCCCCTAGGAGCGCTAGCTTGTTTCTTGGGACGATTCTCTAAGGATGTGACCCACTGTTCACAAAGCGTTTGTTTAGCTGTTGGCCGTAACGCCTTTATTTAAGGTGGGATTATGCCGAGGCTTGCCGAATCATTGGGGCGTTGAACGGCCAGATACTGGGCGCGGGTTCTTTCCTGGCCACCCCAAACAGGAGCCTCTGCCGTGTGTCTCACAGGCGGGGAGGCAGTTTGTGTGGCGGTCTGAGAGCAGACTTGGGCGGCGCTCTCACAGGAAGCTGGAATCCCGTAAGCTTCCTTCCTGACCTGGCCTGGACAACCCCAGGTTAGCCTGATCTCCTCAGATCTCGGAAGCTAAGCAGAGTCGGCCCTGGTTACTATTTGGATGGGAGACCACCAAGAAGAGGAGGGTCGCTACGCACAGGCAGGCAGTGGCAAACCCACCTCTGGACATCTCTTGCCTTGAAAACCCAACGGGGTTGCCCTAAGTTGGCTGAGGCTTGATGGCACTTTCCGCCGCCACCAAGCGGCCTGGCCTCGATAGCAGATCTCAGAAGCTAAGCAGGGTTGACCCTGGCTAGTGTTTGGAAGGGTGACCTCCAAGGAATACCAGGGTCGATACGCAGAGGCAGGCGATGGCAGCCCACCTCTGAAACATCTCTTGTCTTCAAAGCAAGTCTGGCTCGCCACCGGGTGGTATATAACGCTAAAAGAGCTAGAACTTTTGCCTGCCGGACAATCGTAGGATCTCCTGGCTATACTACACACACACTGCCATACGATAATTGATTACTGAATTGATTGATGCTCTGATTCACTATAAGCAGGCCCGTAGCCAGGATTTTGTGGTTTGTGGGGCTACTTTTTTTTCTGATGAGGCTGAAGTTCTCAGAGCAGAAAGAAAAGCCATTTCCCCAAGAGAAAGCTGTGACCAGCAGTTAATGGTTTTTTAATATAAACCTTTGACCCTTCGTTCTTTTTTATTTCTATTTATTTCATTTATATTCCAACTTTTTCCCCAGTGGGGGACCCAAAGTGGCCCATGTCTTTCCCCTCTCCTCTATTTTATCCTCACAACAACCCTCTGAGGTAGGTTACTTTATTTTAATCTTACAAAATGTATACCCTGCTTTTTCTCCTAAGGGCCACCAAGGTGGCTAACAAATTAAAACATGGATAATAAAATCACATTCGTTGCTGTAGATTTTCCAGGTTGTCTGGCTGTTTTGCCAGTAGCTGTGCCTGGCACCCTCAGAGGTATAACACAGAAAGATGGAGTACTCTCTGTGTCAAGGTGAGAAGGAAAATGGTAGACAGGTAATTTATATCTACTCAGGAAAGTGGGGTAGGGCTGAGTCATTATCTTGTAGGAGTTTCCCAGGCTGTGACATGCTAAAGGAGGAGCTTTCCTGAGGAGGTTCTTTTGCATATAGATTGGCTATTGAAATTCTAATCTTATCTGTAGTGCTATTGTAAGATATAGAGCATTTTGTTTTTTTTAGGACAGGAAACCATGCCCTATTTATTTTTAAACTGTCTTCTTTCCTGTTGAAATTGTGTTTATGAATTTCAGTGGCTTCCCTGTGTAATCTGACATGGTGATTGGATCTGTTGTCCGGCCTTTCAGTGTCTTGGAATAAGATACTGTGTCCTGTTTGAGTAGATATAAATTACCTAGCCTACCATTTTCCTTCTCACCTTAACACAGAGAGTACTCCAACACAGAGAGTACTCCATCTTTATGTGTTATACCTCTGAGGATGCCAGTCACAGCTGCTGGCGAAACGTCAGGTCCTACAATGCCAAGACCACGGCCATGCAGCCTGACCCCGCAACAACAACAACTTGTGGTGTTGTAGCTCCCGGACTGTTGGACTAGGACCAGGGAGACTCAGGTTCAAAACCCTGGTTGCCATGAAACTTAACTGGGTGGCCTTTGACCAGCCATTCTCTCTTGGCCTGACCTATCTCACAGAATAAAACGGATGAGGGAAGATCCTTGAACTCTGCCCAAGCTCCTCAGAGAAAAGGCTGGATGAAAAAAAAAATCACTAAATTTTAACAAAAAGACTACTCTAGAGCTTGGAGCCCAGATGAATGGGAACTTTTCCTATGGCCCAGCCAGGTACGGACTCCCAACTATAGGGAGAATACAGAAATAACACTGGATAAGTTGGCAGAGTGTTGCAGTAGATGATGACTTCCACTAATGATTTCCAGACTCGACAAAGAAAAGAGGGAGTGGAAAAAGAGGTGATTCCTGCTTTCTCAAACAATAACTCTTCTGTAGGATCTTTTCCCCCATGGAAAATCAGGATATAATTAGGAACGTATTTTTAAATGGGTAAGAAACAAGTGCTGGGCAAATGGCTGGTTAGATTCATTAATCCCACAATGAAGAAGAAGAAGGAGAGATTGGATCTATACCCCGCCCTTCACTACCCAAAGGAGTCTCAGAGCGGCTTCCAAACTCCTTTCCCTTCCCCTCCCCACAACAGACGCCCTGTGAGGGAGGTGGGGCTGAGAGAGCTCTTGACAGAAACTGCTCTTTTTCAAGGACAGCTCTGAGAGAACTATGGCTTGCCCAAGGTCATCCAGCAGGTGCAAGTGGAGGAGTGGGGAATGAAACCCGGTTCTCCCAGATTAGAGTCCGCGCACTTAACCACTATGCTAAACTGGCTCACTAGCTGGCAAACTATTATGATATATGATATCATATATATGATATATGATAGTCCCATATCTGTATCCTGGCCAGAAAGAGGCGGCTTACAACATATACTTGTACAGGGTCAGAGAAATGTCCCAAGCTTCTTCTGTTTCCGTGTACTGCCAGAGTCGATTCAGATGGGGTAGCCATGTTGGTCTGAAGCAGCGGAGCAAAGTTGGAGTCAAGTGGGACCTTTAAGACCCACAAAGCTTTATTCAAGGTGTCAGCTTTCGTGTTCACGCACACTTCCTCAGATACAGTGAAATGGAAGTTACCAGTCCATACATATAGGTAGAAGGTGAGCAGCAAATTAGCATACAGCTTAATAAATGGTTTGGGTTTAATTCCGGGGGGAAACATAGTGAAGGAAAGAAATATATCGACATGGAGATAGATGGGCAGATGTACCCTGCAGGACACAGCACAGCCAATCTCACCACCTCAAAGTAGTGTAGTGTAGTTTGGTGTAGTCGTTAGGAGCGCAGACTCTAATCTGGGAGAACCGTGTTTGATTCCCCCAGTCCTCCACATGCAGCTGCTGGGGTGACCTTGGTCAGTTACAAGTTCTCCCAGAGCTGTTCTCTCGCAAGCAGTTCTCTCAGAGCTCTCAGCCCCATTTTCCTCACAGGGTGTCTGAGACTCCTTTGGGAAGTGAAGGGAGGGGTATAAATCCAATCTCCTCCTCCTCCTCCTCTTTTTCTTCTTCTTCTGCCTCCATGCTAGAGAGGAGACAGATGGAGCATAATAGGGTCTCAGTTAATTACTCTCAGCATTCCACAGTTAAGAAAGGTAGATCTGCCCATCAATCTCCGATTCTGATAAATGTATTTCCTTCGCCTTTGGAAGACTTAGACAGTTTGGCATTTTTGTGGGAAAGAGAATGCCTATTGAGAAAGATGCACAGACTCTCCGAGCTCTAATCAGCATACTCTCATCATCAAAGTCCCTCAGATGTCTTTTAATGAGCTGGGTCAAATATGGATTCCATCCTTATGGACAAGTTGTACCTTTCGTGCCATGGAGAAGAAGTAAACACAAACGACAGATGTTCTTTCCCTTGCTACCCAGTGTTTGCTAGACTGAAATCCACACAAAATTGTGGCAAATGAGCCGCTTGGGGTCTACAGATCATGTGGAGCTGGGGCAGTCCAGTGGAGGATCTCAACCCCCTTGGCCGGTTTCTGGGTGAACGGCAGCCTCAGATTTTTGGATGGCCTAGAGAACCACCCAAACCCAACACATGAATCAGTCTACCCAGCCAAGCTCGTGATTCGCTGAATCCATGCTCTTATTAACCACTGAAGCTCTGAGAAACAGGGCAAGAGGGACGAAGTTGATTCATCACCACCCAGCTTGTGGTCTCTGTCTTCCACCTCTTCGCCGCAGTGCCTGGTAGGAGTCATTCTCCAGGAATTCCAGTGGAGAGAGAAGCCGATTCCAGCCAGCCGTATATTTCATATCGCTTGGTGCCTTGGAAGGACTATTTAAGCCCTAGCCTAGTATGCAGCACCTCCTAAGAGTCTGCCTCCCCCTCATCTTATAATAATGTTGGCGTGACGACGACAATTCAACTCTTGCTTGGTGTAGGGGTTAGGAGCACGGACTCTAATCTGGGAGAACCGAGTTCGATTCCCCACTGCTCCACATGTGGCCGCTGGTGTGGCCTTGGGTCAGTCACAAGTTCTCTCAGAGCTGTTCTCTCACGAGCAGTTCTCAAAAGAGCTCTCACAGCCCCTGCCCACTTGGTATTGGTTGTTTTTTAAGGTGGGTGTGGTTTTTACAAGTATAAACGGGCGACTGTTGAGCCTGGTTTTTTGGTTCGGAAGTTCAGTAAAGAAGCATGTTATGAAAAAAGCTGCCTTGTCTCAATACTTAATAAGGCTTAGGCTAGTAGCTGTTCAAGAGAGGCAGCTTGATGTAGTGGTTAAGAACATCGGACTCTAATCCTGAGAGCTGGGTTTGATTCCCCGCTCCTCCACATGCAGCCAGCTGGGTGACCTTGGTTCAGTCACAGTTTTCTCAGAATTCTCTTAGCCCCCACCTACCTCACAGGGTGTCTGTTGTAGGGAGGGGAAGGGAAAGGAGATTGTAAGCCTTTGGGTAGTGAAAAGCGGGGTATAAAAATCAACCTCCTCCTCCTGTTTCTGGATCTAAACGTTCTAAACAGTTGCTGCTTACAGATGTTATAAACTGTTTCATATTCTCCACATAATTCAAAAATATTTTCTCCTTTGAACTCAGTGGGTTCTAACTACTGTGGAAGAGCTTGATCACAGGGGTTGGTTGATCTA
Organism: Gekko japonicus; assembly: GCF_001447785.1. Classification (NCBI taxonomy): domain Eukaryota; kingdom Metazoa; phylum Chordata; class Lepidosauria; order Squamata; family Gekkonidae; genus Gekko; species Gekko japonicus. The sequence continues at coordinate 8,956 of NW_015172804.1, forward strand.
GATCTCACATAAGAGTTCCCTTATACATCCCATAGGAACGTAAGAGAAGCCATTTTGGATCAAGCCAGTGGCCCATCCAGTCCAACACTTGGTGTCACACTGTGGCCAAACCCAGATGCTATCAGGAGGTCCACCAGCAGGGCCAGAACTCCAGAAGCCCTCCCACTTCACCCCCCAATCACCAAGAAGACAGAGCACCACTGCCCTAGACATAAAAGAAGCCATGTTGGATCAGGTCAATGGTCCATCCAGTCCAACACTCTTGTGTCACACCATGGCCAAAACCCAGGTGCCATCAGGAGGTCCACCAGCAAGGCCAGAACTCCAGAAGCCCTCCCACTCTTGCCCCCCCCAGTCACTAAGAATACAGAGCATCACTTCCCCAAATAGGATAAGCACAGTGGAGCCAATTACAGTACAATTCTAAGTAGAGTTATTCCCTTTCAAGTCTGTTGAAACCAGTGGGCTTAGAAGAGCACAGCTCTGTTTAGGACTACACTACAAACCTAACTGTGTTTCTTATTTTAGCTTTTCATGGCCTTGATTTGTTCTGGTCATTCTTTGCCTTGGCAACTTCTGGACACCCAAATTCACACCAGCTTCATAAAAACATAACTATATTGCCAGGGATGAGGAATAAAACAGAGCCAGTGTGGAAAACAGAGGTCTCACCGTAGTTGGGTTGCCTAGCACCACACATTATGAAGGGCATTTTATGTTGGTAAAGAGAAGAAGGAGATCAAGTTAAGCATGAGTAACGGAGAGGCAGTGCTGATGCAAAAGAGTGATTAACACATGGGATTCATTGCCACAGGAGGTGGCAGTGGCTACAAGCATGGACGGCTTCAAGAGGGAATTAGATAAGCATATGGAGCAGAAGTCCATCAGTGGCTATTAGCCACAAGGTATAGATAGGAATTCTCGGTCTGGGGCAAGTGATGCTCTGTATTCTTGGTGCTTGGGGGGAGGTAACAGTGGGAGGGCTTCTAGTGTCCTCTGGCCCCACTGCTAGACCTCCTGATGGCACCTGGTATTTTTGGCCACTGTGTGACAGAGTGTTGGATTGGATGGGCCATTGGCCTGATCCAACATTGGCTTCTCTTATGTTCTTATATGGAGCAGGGGTCCATCAGTGGCTATTAGCCACAAGGTATAGATAGGAACTCTCAGTCTGGGGCAAGTGATGCTCTGTATTCTTGGTGCTGGGAGGGGTAACAGTGGGAGGGCTTCTAGTGTCCTCTGGTCCCAGTGCTGGTTCTCCTGATGGTGACAGAGTGTTGGATTGGATGGGCCATTGGCCTGATCCAACATTGGCTTCTCTTATGTTCTTACGTCAGGTAGAGATTTTGGAATTGGAGGAGGAGTTTAGATCTCAGGGTTTTGGTTGATAGAAATGGATAACATATGTAAACATGGTGTATAGGAGTAAAATGGAAAGCTAGTTGGCATAGTCATCCAACGGTCTACCATGAAGTATAAAATCTTTACATGAAGCAGGCTCTACAGGTATTTATAAGGAGGACATAAGAACATAAGAGAAGCCAATGTTGGATCAGGCCAATGGGCCATCCAGTGCAACACTCTGTCACACAGTGGCCAAAAATACCAGGTGCCATCAGGAGGTCCAGCAGTGGGGCCAGGACACTAGACGCCCTCCCACTGGACCATGGAGATCAACCATATGGTTGTTCTGCCCTACATGTGGAGCTTCTGTGTTGCTTCCTCCAACCAGAATGATCTTCAGTCTTTTGCGAGCCATCTCTTAGACTATGCCCTGTCACGGAGCTCATGGTGCAACAAACGGGTTAAAAGATTCTGTGGATGGTAACAAATGTTGGTGAAATCTCATCCCAGAATAGAAATGATGACCGCAACTTCATGTGGCTCAAAACTGATAAAGCAGGAAATGGCGAAAAGGCCACACGAAAACGTCTTCGTGCCATTTTTGTGCGTTGCACCCTCGAAACGGTTATGAAATCTGGATAGAATAAGCATAAACTGTGCATTAAACATCTTGCTGTATCTTTTAAAAGGCCTGGAAAAGAACAAAGGTCACCTCTAGGCCAAGGAAAACTTCACTCGGTATCCTTAAAAGATAAGGAGGCATCATGGAAAAATGCAACCTTGCTGTGTTCGGAGGACTGTAAGCTATAATCGGATGCCAGGAAGGATGAAGGAGAGATGCGCCAGCTGTGGCTGTGGGGTATACGACAAAGAATACATCCCAGAAAATGAATCCAGATGGTTAAAGTAAGCAGATGTTGCCCCACCTTATTAAGGGAGGCAGAATCCTGGGATCCTTTCCTGATATCACTCGAAACTCCCAAGGCTCGCCTGACCAATTCATCCTTTGCCAACTTTCTGAAGAGCTGGAGAGGAGCCAGATTTCTCACCGCATCCGACGAATCATTCAACAGAGCAGGGGTGACGGCCTTAAGCGCCCACGCTGTGCCGTCAAATAAGTTGGAACTTGTCGAATCTGATTGTACGAGAGCAGCACATAATGGATCTCCTCGCTGTCAATTCAGCAATAACGTTTTATAGAGGTTTCCGGGTTTTGTGACTTGTCGGCAGGTGTTCCCTCGCCTGGAAGGGAGCACAAAAGAAGCATGAAGGGGCTCTTGAAGTCTGACACCGTGAATGGACTTTAGCTGGAATGCGGAGCTTTGCGGCACAAATAGTATTTCAGTGTAGGTGATAACGCTATACGTGGATAATGGGGGGGGGAGTGTTATCATCAGTGTTGCCTCTAAGCTGAGTTAGTGTGAGCTAGCTCAGTTTTTTAGTCTCCGGCTCACAAATTGTTGCCTCTAAGCTGAGTTAGTGTGAGCTAGCTCAGTTTTTTAGTCTCCGGCTCACACATTTTTGCCCTAGCTCAGGAAGCAGGGCTCCAGAGCAAACTGATGTATGCAGCCGCCAAATCGCTCGCTCACAGCTTTAATGCCAGGAGCTCACAAAAGTAGAATTTTTGCCACAAGACTCCACAGCTTAGAGGGAACATTGGTGATCATCCACCTTACTGCCGATGTGGTGGCAACCGTGACATCTAAATGTGTCAAGGAGTCTGAAGCTGAACCCTGTGGGACCTCAGAGCTGCTGCACACAAGTAACCAGAACTTTGGGTATTTAAAATATATATATATATTTTATCAAGTTTATTTTATTTCTATCAAATAAA
>NW_015172805.1:0-2641 GCF_001447785.1 Gekko japonicus
CCCGCTCCCTCTCCTCTGAACGGGACTCTGAGTGGCTAACAGCATATAAAACACACCCGATAAAAACAATATAAAAACTGCCATAAATAAAAATATATAAAACGACTAAAAATCTATCCTCGTTAAAATCTATCCACTACCAAGCAGGGTAAGATGCAGAGATGGTGAAGACGCGGCTGTATGCTGCCTGGTGGATCACAATCACCCAAAGGCCGCTCGAAAAGGAGCCGCCTCGCATGCCCTGTGCAACCTAGGGAGCTCCTGCAAGGCATGCACCTCTTCGGGCAGCTGGTTCCACAGGACAGGGGCCACTACTGAGAAGGCCCGCGCCCTTGTTGACACAAGGTGGACAGTTCGTGGACCAGGGACCTTCGATAAATACTGAGATGAAGAGCAGAGGAGACGGGGAGGATCAGGCCAGGAGAGGCACGATAGACAGACAGACAGACAGACAACATAAATGAGAGAGAGTTAGACAGGATAGACAGACAGGATGAATAGATAGGATGAATAGATGGATGGACAGACAGACAGACTGACATAAATGATAGACAGACAAACAGACATGATAGACAGACAGACAGAAATGATAGAAACAGACAGACAGACAGACATAAATGATAGAAACAGACAGAGACATAAATGAGAGAGAGATAGACAGGATAGATAGACAGGATGGATAGATGGATGGACAGACAGACTGACATAAATGATAGACAGACAGACAGACATAAATGACAGACAGACATAAATGATAGATAGATAGATAGATAGATAGATAGATAGATAGATAGCTAGATAGACAGATAGACAGACAGACGAGAGAGAGAGAGAGAGAGAGAGAGAGAGAGAGAGAGAGAGAGAGAGAGAGAGAGAGAGAGAGAGAGAGATGGATGGATGCACAGACAAGCATAAATGATAGACAGATGACGGATAGATGCTTTACTCCTCATTTGTTCTTTAAAGCCCCCTTCAATCTGGGAAGGATCCCAAAGCTTGCCAAATGCTCGGCTCTATTTTTATAAACAGGCTTTTGCAACTTTTCCAATTGAAAGGGGGGGGGAGATCTGGCGTTTCAGCACAACCAAGCAGGCAGGAATACAGGGGGGGGGGGCGAGAGTCACAAGCAGCCTCCCACGCCCTCATCTGGTGGGCCTCGTACCCGCCAACCCTTACCTCACTCCAAAGGACACACTCCAAAGACAAGGGCGGAAAATCGATGCGCTTGTGTCGTTCCCCGCACTCGGAAAACCAGCTTCTCAGGGGGAAAGGGCAAACGGGGAAATACCTTCCCCCCCAGCCCGCGCAAGAGTACCCTAAAAATTGCTAGCCAAGGGCCACAGCTGGCGTGCCTTCTCTCTGCGGCTAAAGATATTCTTTTCCTCCCGTGTCTTTTCCTCTACCCTTCCCTCCAAGGGGTTCTGGGGGGTTCCTCCCCCGTTTTACCCTTGACAACAACCCTGCGAGGTGGGCGAGGCAGAAAGGGACTGGCTCACTTAAGGGCATCTAGCAAGCTTCGTGGCCAAGTGGAGATATGAATCCGGATCTCCCAAAATTGTGGTCTGACGAGAAGAGCAAACAGAAGAAATAGGAAAGAGAATAGAACAAAACCTTAAGAACGGGGAACTGAGTCATTAAAAAAAACACACACATCCCCGCGACCATAAAGAACAGCGAACATCGGCTCAGTTTCTTGGGAGGCGGAAAATGTATTGTTTTTCCTCCCCCCGTTTCAAAACGGGAGCCACGCGGAGCCCCACGTGGGCCGGCATCATGCTCCAAGGCAGCTGGCACCGGTGCCCACGCAGGCACAGTTGGCGCATCAGTGTGGCATTAACCCCTGACACTTTCAAAACACAGGAACAGTTGTGCGGGACCACTTAAGGAAGAGGTAGCATGCTTTTTCCCCCCTTAGTATTTAAACAAAGAGAGGGAGATGGATGCCCCCGGTACCTGTCTGACCTCTGACCCCCCCACCCCCATTTCCCATGGAGACCCGCTCACGGTTTCTCAATCAGTGTGCTTTTGCATGCATGAAGACTGGAACCCTGAAGCCAACTGGCAGAGTCTTGTTAATGGGAGCTGGCGAGAGCAGAAGGGGGCAACCGACCCCATGGCACAGCTGCCAAATACTCCAGTTTGCTCAGTACAAGAGGATGGCGTTCTACCCACAGGACCTGTTGTTGGCCCTCCAGAGGAACTGGTTGGCCGGCCACTGTGTGAGACAGGATGCTGGACTAGATGGACCCTCACTGGTCTGATCCAGCAGGGCTCTTCTGATGTTCCTACGAAGGCCTCGGCTTCTGTGCCCTGTTGTTGGCCCTCCAGAGGAACTGGTTGGCCTCTATGTGAGACAGGATGATGGAATAGATGGACCTCTGGTCTGATCCAGCAGGGCTCTTCTCATGTTCTTATCAGGGGAAGGCCTCGGCCTCTCTGCCCTGTTATTAGCCCTCCAGAGGAACTGGCTGGCCCCTGTGTGAGACAGGATATTGGCCTCTATGTGAGACAGGATGATGGAATAGATGGACCTCTGGTCTGATCCAGCAGGGCTCTTCTCATGTTCTTATCAGGGGAAGGCCTCGGCCTCTCTGCCCTGTTATTAGCCCTCCAGAGGAACTGGCTGGCCCCTGTGTGAGAC
>NW_015172805.1:9988-10153 GCF_001447785.1 Gekko japonicus
ATTTCCTTCACCTGTTTACAGTCCCATCCCACTTTTCTTCCGGGTAGTTCCAGATAATAAGCACAGGGGATTTTTTAAAAATCTTTTTTAAAATCCTCACAGCATCCCTGTGAGGTAGGCTGGATTCAGTTTCCTGTGAACGTCAAGCTTATTGTTTTAATTTCA
>NW_015172805.1:10597-12356 GCF_001447785.1 Gekko japonicus
CAAACGTGCACTCGGATAAAGAAAGGCTCCCGGAAGTCAGGGAGGAAACTTTGAGACTTCGGGACAACTTCTTGCCCTCCTCAACAGCCGGGAGGAGGATATCGGCTAGACAAAATGTGCAAAAGTACTCGATTTGCAAAAAAAATGAGATCATGAGGCCTAGTTTTGGTTTCGGGGGCACAGACGTTAGGGCTTGCTGAACGCCAAGTTTGTGCAGCCCTGCCGAGAGGCTCCATAGGACGTGTCTGCGTGGGACGGCTGCTAGAAGGCGGTGTAATCATCTACAGCGGTTACCAAGGCGCTCACAGCAAAAGCATTCCATTCCCGCTGAAAGCCTCCTGGGATGCCAGACGACCCCCCCCGGGGGGGACACACAAAGACCCTGTTTTCCTTCTCCGGCTGCTGACAGGCAGGCCACGGGCCGTGTCCCAGTGCTGGCCCTTTCCGTGGCCAAATGATACACACGTACACGCCACACAACTTAGAAAACAGGCCAAATCTCTCTTTTCTGCATCCCCAACACGGCTGTTGTGGAATCGCTGCTCGGCGAGAACTGAATTCAAATCCCACCTCCGCCATGACTTCGCACTTGCAAAATCTGAGTTTAGATCAGGTTGGTTTGACGCTGGGAAGAGTTGGGTTCAAATCCTCACGTTGCTCCCTGGGCGATCGTGAGCCAGTCCCTCTCTCTCTCTCTTTCCTCAGCCTGTCTTCCCATGCAGGGTTGTTGCGAGGAGGAGGAGATTGGATTTATACCCCACCCTTCAAAACCCAGAGGAGCTTACAATCTCCTTCCCCTCCCCACAACAGACACCCTGTGAAGTAGGTGAGGCTGACAGAGCTCTTTCGAGGACTGCTGTTGAGAGAACAGCTCTGAGGGAACTGGTGACTGGCCCAAGGTCAAACCCAGTTCTCCCAGATTAGAGTCCGCGCTCCTAACCAGTACACCAAACATGGGGCGTCGGGCGTACAACATACAACCCCTTAAAGGGCAAGATGTGAAACAGAGCAGGTAACACAGGTCTTTCCCTCAAACAGGATGGCAGAGATAATGTACGTGAAGCAGGAGTTACGTGAATGCCTAGCGTTACCTGGAAGCAAGAGATAAGGCCTTTTCGCACATGCTCAGAGACCCTTTGCTCTTTCCAAAGCAAATGTGTCTGGATCAGACCTAGGGTCCAGCGTTGCGTTTCCGGTGTGAGCTAGCCAGCTTCTTCCAGGTCCCCCCTCAAATGGGATATGCTGGCTTCCCTCCCCTGCAACTAGTACTGAGAGGTAGATTGCCCCTGAAGCTGGAGGTTCCATTTAGTCAGTACAGTTTTATAGGAAGGGGAGAAAACTCACACTGCGATAAGGGATTGGCTGCCGAACTGGAGAGGCCATGGGGCCGGGGACTGAGCCCAGGTCTCTTACCCTCGTAAGAAGGCTGAAGAAGGGAGTCCGTTTCTTGGCACACGAGAGGTGTCTGACTTCCAGACAGGCCTCAGCTGCCTGGCGCTATGCCAAGCAAGGGTGAGGTAACATTTTCAGCGAGGGAGAGGGGCCAGGAAACTGGGACAAAGGCCCATACCAACAACTGGATTGGAGTCCAAGCAGTCCCCTAGAAACCAAGACGATATTCTTTCCAGAGTCAAAGCACCCTTCGTCAGAGTGCCACAAGGAGGCCAGTTAGAACTAGAAATGTTGGGGGAGGAAAAGACATCTCCGCTAGGCGCTGCACAGAAGCGGCACTGACTTTCAAGCTCTGGGGCAGATGTCC
>NW_015172806.1:0-2078 GCF_001447785.1 Gekko japonicus
TCCTGCTGGATCGCTCTGGCAGCATGGATAGCAGCTCTGATTACAGCATTCCTGATGCACCACAACGTATTCAGAGTGCCAAGGTACATATGAACGAGCTAAATCAGTGGTACTCATTCCATGACTCATAGGGGGCATTCAGACAGGGCATTTACAACGGTATAGGTGCTGGTTGGAATTGGTGTACTTACCAGCGTTCACACGTAGAACATCTGCCTTCCATCCCTAACCGTTGCAAAGAGCTTTAAACCGGTGTATTCTGCCACCAGTTCCATAACTGGTGGTATCCTGAGTGCACCGGTTGTAACCGCTTTACCCCCCGTCTGATCGCTCTCCACCGTTGTAGAGCCACTTCCGTTCGGAAGCCCGAGGTTTCCGCTTTTTGCCCGCCATTTTTTTTGTTAGGTTGGCGATATGCGCTTGGGCGAAACTTCGCCCCGGCGTTTGTTTAAAAAAAAAAGAAAAAGGTCCTTAGTTTAAGGTTTTAGAGGAGTCCGGGACCTCAGGGAGGCCAGTTTGGTCTTTAAACTTTAAAGGTAAGTCCTCTCTTCAGGGCATGCTTTTCTGGACGGGATGTTTTGCGCATGTGTGAAGATCGCCATTCTGTGAATGGCTGCCTATGCGCATGCGCAAACTGAGTTTAATGAAAAACAAAGCCGACACCCGCTGTGTGTGAACGGGCATACAGCGATGGGCTCCGCAGACAGGAGGTAAGTGTGATCGCATTTCAGCCGGCATAAACTGCACCAGTTGGAACCGGTGCAGTTTATGCCGGCTGAAAAGCCCCGTCTGAACGCACCCATAGAGAGCCACATTTGCAGTTACTGTCAACCGAAAGAGCCACATGACTGCTACATGCCCTGTGGGCCACCCCACCAGGCACACACACACGCAATAATAATAATAATAACTTTTTTAATTACTAGAGAATCTCTAACCATATAGGGCTGCCTCTCCCAACCGTTGCTGAACCTTGTGTGTTTATTTTTATTTGTTTTTGTGATTTTTTAAATCACGCCCTACCCTGTGAGCGGGCTCAGGGCAGCTTACAGCATGTCATAAAATAGGGTGATGTCCAAGGCTGTTCTGCCTCATGAGAGGGGAGAGAGGGAGAAGGCAGCAAGGAAAGTCAAGAACACTCAGGCTTCCCAGTTTGGTGTCGTGGTTAAGTGTGCGGACTCCAATCTGGGAGAACCGGGTTTGATTCCCCACTCCTCCACGTGCACCTGCTGGATGACCTTGGGCAAGCCATAGTTCTGATAAGAGCTGTTGTGGAAAAAGAGCCGTTTCTGTCAAGAGCTCTCTCAGCCCCACCTACCTCACAGGGTGTCTGTTGTGGGGAGGGGAAGGGAAAGGAGTTTGTAAGCCGCTCTGAGACACCTTTGGGTAGTAAAGGGCGGGGTATAAATCTAATCTCTTCTTCTTCCTGCTGCAAAAGCCTGCTCCACATCAGCCAGCAGCGAAGCCTTTCTGTGCCAGATGCCGGTGTGTGCACCCTTTACTGCTCTCTTCCTCAGCATGAGGCTTCTCAGGCAAGAAAGTGGGATTGCCAAGGTGCCAGGAGGAGAGCGAGCTGGCTGTGGGGAAAGGGAAGGAAAACCAACACTGCCCACTGTGGCCTGTGGCCTGCCCTGGTGTTGGGGTGAGAGCACAGAGGCTGTGAAGGCAGGGCAGGTGTTGGAGAAGCCGGGCTCTTTGGTTCCATATGTGGCATGAGGGAAGTACCTCCGAGTGGCTCACACAATTTACTGATCTTCCCATCCCTCCAGCTGTAGCTGTTTCAAGGTGGAAACCACCTGCTAACCTACCAGGCAATAGACTTGCCCACATTCCTGAAATATTGAAGTGGGTGTCACATTGGAAATGATGCTCAGAAGGGCCACTGGTGGCATATCCGAGAGTAACAATGTGAGTCCTGTGCCACTCAGTGTCACTAGCCTAAATGCTGGAGCCTCTGACAGAGGGAAGGTCATCTGAGGGTTGGTTGTACAAGGGAAGAAGTGTACTAAGGACGGAGACGGCAAGCGCTCTGTGGAAGCACGGAGGTAGTGCTGTGACGGGAGTGAATCCAGAGGGGT
>NW_015172806.1:5996-12198 GCF_001447785.1 Gekko japonicus
TCCCTGATGGATTAAAGTACCCTGGTCCTGCTCCTACATTTAAGAACATAAGAACATAAGAGACGCCAATGTTGGATCAGGCCAAAGGCCCATCCAGTCCAACACTCTGTGTCACACAGTGGCCAGAAATACCAGTGCCATCAGGAGGTCCAGCAGTGGGGCCAGGACATTAGAAGCCCTCCCACTGTTGACCCCCCCCCCAAGCACCAAGAAGACAGAGCATCACTTGCCCCAGAGCCCCTAGCTATACCTTGTGGCTAATAGCCACTGATGGACCTCTGCTCCATATGCTTATCTAATTCCCTTTTGAAGCCGTCCATGCTTGTAGCACCCACCACTTCCTGTGGCAGTGAATTCCATGTGTTAATCACTCTTTGGGTGAAGAAGTACTTCCTTTTATCCGTTCTAACCCGACCGCTCTGCAGTTTCATGGAGTGCCCACGAGTTCTTGTATTGTGAGAAAGGGAGAAAAGTACCTCTTTCTTTACCTGCTCTTTCCCATGCATAATCTTATAAACCTCGATCATGTCACCCCTCAGTCGTCTTTTCTCCAAGCTAAAGAGCCCTAAGCGCTTTAACCTTTCCTCATAGGGAAAGTGTTCCAACCCTTTTATCATTCGAGTTGCCCTTTTCTGCACTTTTTCCAAAGCTATAATATCCTTTTTAAGGTGTGGTGCCCAGAACTGCACACAGTATTCCAAATGAGGTCTCACCATTGATTTATATAGGGGCATTATTATATTGGCTGATCTGTTTTCAATACCCTTCCTAATAATCCCCAGCATAGCATTGGCCTTCTTTATTGCAGTCACACACTGTCTCGACATTTTCAGTGAGTTATCCACTACAACTCCAAGATCTCTCTCTTGCTCAGTCTCTGCCAGTTCAGACCCCATCAATGTGTATTTATATTTAGGATTTTTGGCTCCAATGTGCATCACCTTGCACTTGGCCACATTGAACCCCATTTGCCATGTTGACGCCCACTCGCCCATCCTTGACAGATCCCCTTGGAGTGCCTCACAATCCTCACTGGTTTTCACCACCCTGAACAACTTTGTATCATCCGCAAATTTAGCCACTTCACTGCTTACTCCCATCTCCAAATCATTAATGAACAAGTTAAAAAGCAGTGGACCAAGTACTGATCCCTGCGGTACCCCACTGCTTACCACCCTCCACTGAGAAAATTGCCCACCTACACTCACTCTCTGTTTTCTATGAACTAGCCAGTTTTTGATCCATAAAAGGACTTGTCCTTCTATCCCATGATTTTTGAGCTTACTTAGGAGCCTTTGATGAGGAACTTTATCAAAAGCTTTCTGGAAGTCAAGGTAAATAATATCTATTGGATCCCCCTTGTCCACATGTTTGTTCACCCCCTCAAAGAACACTAACAGGTTAGTGAGACAAGATCTTCCCTTACAGAAACCGTGCTGAGTCTGCCTCAATAGGTTTTGTTCATCTATGTGCCTACTAATTCTTTCCTTAATAATGGTTTCCACCAATTTACCCGGTATCGACGTCAGACTGACTGGCCTGTAATTTCCCGGATCTCCTCTGGAACCCTTTTTAAAGATGGGAGTGACATTAGCTACCTTCCAATCCTCAGGAATGGAGGCAGATTTTAAGGAAAGATTACATATCTTTGTCAGGAGATCTACAAGTTCACATTTGAGTTCTTTCAGAACTCTCGGATGTATGCCATCTGGGCCTGGTGATTTTTCAGTTTTTAAGTTGTCTATCAGTTTTAGGACCTCCTCTCTCGTCACCTCAATCTGACTCAGGTCTTTCAACACCCCTCCTGAAATCAGTGGTTCTGGAGTGGGCAAGCACTTCTCATCTTCCACAGTGAAGACGGAGGCAAAAAATGCATTTAGCTTCTCAGCCATTTCCCTATCATCCTTCAATACTCCTTTTACCCCTTGGTCGTCCAAGGGCCCCACTGCCTCCCTGGCTGGTTTCCTGTTTCTAATGTATTTGAAGAAAGTTTTATTGTTGGTTTTTACGTTTTTTGCTATATGCTCCTCATATTCCCTTTTTGCCTGCCTGACCTCAGACTTGCATTTTATTTGCCATAGCCTGTGTTCCGTTTTATCAGCCTCACTGTGACTAGCTTTCCACTGCTTAAAGGAATTCTTTTTACTTTTTACAGCCTCCATTACTCTGTTTGTTAACCATGCAGGCTTTTTCCTATACCTGTTTGTGCCTTTCCTAACCTGCGGAATATATATTTTTTGAGCTTCTAGGATCGTAGTTTTAAATAGATCCCAAGCTTCCCCAATTGTTTTGACCCTTTCTACTTTTCCTTTCAGTTTCCTCCCCACGTGTCCCCTCATATCAGAGAAATTACCCCTTTTAAAGTTAAAAATGGTTGTGTGAGTCTTTTTGGCCAATTCTCTATTTGTACAAATGATGAACTCAACAACATTATGATCACTGTTTCCAAGCGGTGCAATCACTTTTACATCTCTCACCAGGTCTTGAGTGTTACTTAGGACCAAATCAAGGATCGCCTCTCCCCTGGTAGGTTCCGTGACCATCTGCTCCATAGCACAGTCATTTAGAGTGTCTAGAAACTCAATCTCTTTTTCCCGGCTAGAACACATATTGACCCAATCAATGTGTGGGTAGTTAAAATCACCTATTATTACACAGTGTTTTTGTCTAGTTGCTATCTTTAAGGCATTCATCATTTTATAATCCTCCTCTATCTTTTGATCTGGTGGGCGATAACAAACTCCCAGTGTTAAGTTTCCTTTTGGCCCCCCTATTTCAACCCATAGAACTTCCAGAAGCGAATCCAATTCACTTAGCCTCTCAATCTTTCTAGACTTTATACCCTCTCTGACATACAGAGCTACCCCACCTCCAACCCTTCCCCCCCTATCCTTCCGATATAATATATAACCGGGAATCACTGTGTCCCACTGATTTTCCTCATCCCACCAAGTTTCAGAAATACCCACAATGTCTATTTTTCCCTCCCTCACCAAGCACTCCAACTCCCCGATTTTACCTCGGACACTTCTAGCATTTGTATAGAAACAGCTGTAATTTCCCTTACAAGTTAAGCCTGCATCCTTCCTCTTGCTATCTCGAGTCGTTGTCCGGCAGTCCATGTCACCAGCCATGGCCTCTGTGGACAATTTCAATCCACCTCCCTGTAGAAAAGCAACAGGTACCCCCTCATCTCTCTGAGATGAGCCAACCCGAACCAGAGACTTTTCATCTCCTGTCGGCTTTCCCCCAATATTTAGTTTAAAAGCTGCTCTGCCACCTTTTTGATTTTAAGTGCCAGCAGCCTGGTTCCTTCTTGGGACAAGTGGAGACCGTCTCGCCTGTACAGCTCCCTCTTGTTCCAAAAAGTATCCCAGTGCCTAACAAACCTGAACCCTTCCCCCCTACACCATCGTCTCATCCACGCATTGAGACTCCTGATCTCTGCCTGTCTCTCCGGCCCTGCGCGTGGAACAGGTAACACTTCTGAGAAGGCTACCTTGGAGGTCCTGGACCTAAGTTTCCTGCCCAGCAGCCTAAATTTCTCCTCCAGGACCTCACGACTGCATTTCCCCACATCATTGGTGCCGACATGCACCACGACCACTGGCTCCTCCCCAGCACTATCTACCAGCCTATCTAAAAACCTCCCAAACCTCCTGAGGACCTCTCCCAGTGGCTTCACATAGATACTAAATAGCATGGCAGATAAGATCGAAACTTGTGTCAGCCCACAAGTCAGTGGCCATGGGACAGAGCAGGAATCCCCCAGCACCATCCTCTAAGCCTGCCCTCCCCCCCTCAAACATAGGGTCAGACCACAGTAACATGGTGCCCCTCGGTCCCAGTGCAGAGAGGCAGCTCAGGATTTTGTAGTGGACAGCATCAAAGGCTACTGCGAGATCCAGCAGAATTACATTCCCCCTGCCTAGTTCTTGGTGGTGGTCATCAACCAAGGCAGTCTGTTCCAAACCCCAGCTTGAAGCCAGATTGAAATGGGTCTAGAAAATCAGTACAAGTTCCTTTTGCATTGTTCCCTTCCAGATATTTTATGCTGGCAAACCGCCAGCTATTCATCCCACTAGCTAAGTAACTTGAATCTTTCAAGGATGTTATCTCTGTGGACTCAAACAGTGCTAAAATTTCCTGCTTGTAGTTTTGACGAAGTCCGAAGCAGATTCCATGAACCTTTGCCTTACTAATGCTAACAATGAAATCAAACCAGTCATTCCTGATTGACATGAAATGTGATGACACTCTGCTGGGCAGCAAGGTTCTTCTTCTTTTCCTCTGTACCCTTGGTACCGTCATACTCAATTCTGAGAAAGGGAGCAGAGTAGTTTGTTTATTTATTTGATTTGTATCCCGCCCTCCCCGCAAGAGAGGTAAATCTTAAAAAAACAGGTGATCCACATCCTTCACTCCCTGACTTTGCAGGCAGAGCATAGAGTACACCCAGGAGACCATGTCAGAGTCTCTCCAACGCGTGAAGAAGCTGCGGGCTGACTTGGGGGGCACAAGGATTCTGAAACCACTGAAGGCCATTTACAGTCAGCCATGCCGAGAAGGACATCCTCGTCAGGTACAGAAAAGAAATGACTCTGTGATACTTCAGGCATTGGGGAAAGTGATGGAACATGTACGTCAGGTTGAAGATATGTGGTCCCCTTAACTTTTATTACCTCCATCTGAGCAAGCAGTCAACAGCTGCTGGGTGTCTTGACATCTTCCTAAATTGCCTTTGGAATCAGAGGCCTCTCTGCTGTGGTGCAACTAGTGAGAAAAGACAGAAATGATAATGTTCCTTCCACAGGCTAGGTCATTGGCACTGTGTTGCCAAAACATAACTTTTTTTTTTGAAACTTCCTGAAGCAGGTTCTTGAGTACCTTTAACCATACTTCAGTTTGAAAACCATGGGAATAGTGGACGCTTCAGGCATGAGCATCGCCCAGCTATTTATGAGGTTGAACTATCCATACAGAGGATGAATAAAACCTCCTCTGTGCTAGTGTGTGTCGATAGATAAGCTTTTTTGGTCTCCAGTCTCATTCTTCTCTTTCTCTTTCAGCTGTTTGTGTTTACGGATGGAGAGGTATATAACACAGATGAAGTGATTGCAGAAGTTGAATGTCACAGCAGTTCCCACAGGTTGTAACTAAAAAAAAAATCCAAACCAGTCTTTTCTCCCTGTATCTATCTTTGCATCATCTTTTCTGCCCTGGTCTCATCTCTCCTCCTCTAACAAATTTCTCAATTACTAGATGGTCAAAGTCACCCAGGTCAAGTCCATTCTGTAATCTAGTTAACATAAATTAGGGATCATGGCTCAGAGGCAGAGAATTTCTTGGTGTACAGAAGGCGCCAGGTTCAGTCCACAGCATCTCCAGTGATAAGGACCAGATAGTAGGTGGTGTGAAAAACTGCCTGACACTCTGGAAAGCTGTTGCTATTCTGAGTGGACAATACTGACCTTGATAGAACAGTGGTCATTCAGAGTAAGGTAGCTTCATGTCTTCATAAATAATAGAACGTATGTAATGTGTTAAATATGTTTGTTAGCCAGATAATCCAAATGAAACAATAACAGTTAGTAATACTTCGGAATCTTAAGAAATGTTTGTTTGGTATTTTTGCTGTCTCTTTTCAGTGGTACCAATGGTGGGAGGGGCAGCATTCAGGGAGTAGATGGTCAAAATAATAGTGGTACCTGCAACCAGAAGGTTTACCAGAACTTCCTGCAGAAGAGGTTGACAGAAACCCTGTGCATCAAAACACCAATAACTGTAATATCTGTGTGGTTTGGAAAGTGGCTTTCCAAAGAAGTGGGATGCTCTAAAGGAGTGGGCTTGAGTTGTCTGAGCTAGCTTGTTATCTGGTGCTGTACCTACTATGCACAGACGAAAATGTTTTGCTTTGTAATCTTTGGCAGGGAGGCAGGGCTGTGGAAATGGGGGTCAAGGTTCAGGCTAAAAGTAAATCTATATTCATCTTTAGTCTTCTGTGGAGTCCCACATTGGGATCACGTACATGCAGGCCAGCCATGGAGAGAAATTTGTAGCTGAAAAAGTGAATGAGCACACTCCCTTCCCGCAGAGCTGTTTCCTGTCCAAACAGTCATGTACTCCAAGGTGGAAGCACTCCCTTCCCTTGGTTCCTTTTTGCTGTCACATGGAGAGGATCTCTTCTAGCTTGGCTCCTTTT
>NW_015172807.1:0-2290 GCF_001447785.1 Gekko japonicus
TTTTTTCACAGAGTAGCTACCAAAAATGGTTGATTAATTACTTTTCAAGCTAGAATGTTTAGTACTGCTCTCCCTGTTATACTTATATAGGAAGCACTAGGGAGACGCTAAATTATTACATGGAGATTCTTTCTTTGATTGATCTCTGTGTAGCATACATGAAGACATCAGCCCAGCCTAAATGATAGACATGTCGAGATTTCTGTTTTCATGCAACACATTTACTAACTTATATATAAAGGTTATCATGACCATGTGGCATGTTGATTTAGCTTGCCACCTTGAGAATCTACCTCAAGAATTTGGTGATGATTTGATATAACCTTTTTGGTCCATGGCATTTTTAATGGTCACCTTCTGCTTACAGGGGATGAGGCTCTTAGACCTGGCCCTCGTAGTCTGATTCCAAACCATAAACATGACACTATCAATGTGGGGTGCTGTGAATTTCACAACAAACCTCTTCAGCAGTTGAACATACATTGTTCAACACAACTGTGAGCTAATCAAGGATATGTTCAGCTTGCGTTGAGCAACTTGAACAGTTACTGAATGAGTTAGCAGCTTCCCGTTTGTCAGAAGGGATCCTGTTTGTCAGAAGATCAGTTGGGAGTCAGGGTATGATCTCCAATCACTTTCCTGTAGCCTAACCTTGTTGTACTTGGACACAGGAAAGCTTGAAGGATAATCAGAAGCCAACTCACAGATGATGGGGGATCAGCTGGGAATGGGCTTCTGATCAACCCCTCCACCAAACAGCTGCACCTACCCACTCCCCCAAAAACCTTTTGATGGGTACTAGAGATGTGCATTTGGTGCTTCTGAGCTGAATCAATACCTGAATTATGCCTTTTCACCATGATTCACGCATTGAGCAAATCAGATTCTCTGATCTGATTGGAAGGGAAGGAAGGCAGGAGGGGTTGGAGGTGGGGTGGCTCTGTATGTCAGAGAGGGTATACAGTCCAATATGATTGAGAGGGTAAGATAATTGGATTCGCTTCTGGAAATGCTATGGGTTGAAATAGTGGGCCCAAAAGAAAGCTCAACACTGGGAGTTTGTTATTGCCCACCAGATCAAAAGATAGAGGAGGATTATAAAATGATGAATGAATTAAATATAGCAACTAAACGAAATAACTGTGCCGTAATAGGTTATTTTAACTGCCCACACATTGATTGGGTTCAAATTGGGAAAAAGAGATTGAGTTTCTAGACACTCTCAATGACTGTGCTATGGGACAGATGGTCACAGAACCTACCAGGGGAGAGGCGATCCTGGATTTGATCCTAAGTAACGCCCAAGACCTGGTGAGAGATGTAAAAGTGATTGCACCACTTGGGAACAGTGACCATAATGTTACTGAGTTTAACATTTGTATAAATAGGGAGTTGTCCAAAAAGACTGACACAACCACTTTTAACTTTAAAAGGGGTAACTTCTCTGATATGAGGGGATATGTGAGGAGGAAACTGAAAGGAAAAGTAGAAAGGGTCAAAACTATTGGGGAAGCTTGGAGACTGGTTAACAAACAAAGTAATGGAAGCTGTAAAAGGTAAGAAGGATTCCTTTAAGTGGTGGAAAGCTAGTCTCAGTGAGGTTGATAAAAGGGAACGCAGGCTGTGGCAAATAAAATGCAATCTGTGATCAGGCAGGAAAAAAGGGAATATGAGGAGCATATAGCAAAAAAACAACAACACATAAAGACCAACAATAAAACTTTCTTCAAATACATTAGAAGCAGGAAACCAGCAGTGGGGCCCTTGGATGACCAAGGGGTTAAAGGAGTACTGAAGAATGATAGGAAAATGGCCGAAAAGCTGAATGCATTTTTTCCCTCCGACTTCACTGTGAAAGATGAGAAGTGCTTGCCCACTCCAGAACCGCTCATTTTGGGAGGGGTGTTGAAAGACCTGAGTCAGATTGAGGTGATGAGAGAGGAGGTCCTACGACTGATAGACAACTTAAAAACTGATAAATCACCAGGCCCGGATGGCATACATCCGAGAGTTCTGAAAGAACTCAAATGTGAACTTGTGGATCTCCTTACAAAAATATGTAATCTTTCATTAAAATCTGCCTCCACTCCTGAGGACTGGAAGGAAGCTAATGCCACTCCCATCTTTAAAAAGGGTTCCAGAGGAGATCTGGGAAATTACAGGCCAGTCAGTCTGACACCGATATCGGGTAAATTGGTGGAAACCGTTATTAAGGAAAGAATTAGTAAGCACATTGATGTACAAAAACTATTGAGGCATACTCAGCATGAGTTCTGTAAAGGAAGATCTT
>NW_015172807.1:7843-12055 GCF_001447785.1 Gekko japonicus
CAGGAATTCATTCCCTTTATCCATTTGAATACACAGGCCTTCTAGGCTTCTGCAAAAAAGCTGTCTCTGTCTCAGCTCTCTTTGTCATTCTGCAATGATCTTATTCCTCATGGGGGGTTAGTTTATGTATCTTACACACTGGAGTTTCATAAAGTTTGACACTTAGACCAACGTCTGGGCCAAAATGCTTCCCATAAAATAAATAAGGGAACTATTAATTTAAATTGCCTTGGGCATGGTAGTTCTTTCTGTTAGTACTGCTAACCCAGGCTCAACTCAATGCATAACCGTGAAGCCCCATGACCTCTTCAAGAATGTGCTTACAATATAAATTCAAGAGAGTGAATGATACCACAAAGAAGAAGAAGAGGTGGTTTTGTACCCACCCTTCACTACCCAAAGGAGACTCTGAGTGGCTTTCCTTCCCTTCCTCTCCCCACAACAGACACCCTGTGGGGTAGGTGGGGCTGAGAGAGTTCTGAGAGAGCTGTGACTGACCCAAGGTCACCCAGCTGGCTTCATGTGGAGGACTGGGGAATCAAACCTGGTTCTCCAGATTAGAGTTCTGCCACTCTTAACAACTACACCAAACAAAGCCTTCAGAATATTGAATGAGGACCCAATACAAGATATTTCCTGTACATATGTTCTTTACGCTTATATAACGCATACCCTTCATGAATATGTATACCGCTTGGATATAGGTAACATTTCAATAGGTCAGATCTTGGACAACTTGGCTGATTTTGATTAAACTAAATTAGGTTCCAAATCATGGGGACAAGCCCCAGGAAATTTAAAGTTTCTTTCTAAAATCCAAAAGTTGTAGCTGGTGTGGCAGAGGCACAGTTGCTATGAGACTGTGTGATCCTCCCACAGGTTCTATATGTTTCTGTAGTGCAAAGGAAATGACTAACTTTGCTATGATTCTTCTTGGGAATAAACTGATATTTTTTCTTAGAAAACCCTCATGTGCTCACTTTGAGAATAAACCCAGCAGGCTTGAAGGGGCCGTGCTGGTTTTTATGTTCATTTTGATTAGTGGGCAGGAGTCCTTGGGTGAAGTTCCTTTGACATCTGGACTCTAGGGATGAGAGTAGTTAACCTAGTGTACTTGATCGTAAAAATCAGAGCCATCTTTATATCTCTGTATACAGTACTCAAGGTAGCCAAACAACAAATTATGATTTCCCCAGGTCAGGTACAAACCGAGGCATGTTCTGAATTTCCATGTTCTTAACTTCCCAGGCATGTGCAGACACAACTGGAAACAGGACAATGGCTTACAGAGAGAGGTGGCTTAGACCATCCCCTGTGTCATTTTCCTGACCTTCAAATGGGCCCAGGAAGGCCCATTTGTTTTGATGGGGGCTATAGATGTTCTGTTGAGCTATATGTTGTATCTTCACAATGGGGCAACTAGTAATCCCTCAGGGTTGTTTCAGGTTAAGGAACTTGACATGGAAAGAAGATTTAAGTTTCTTTTCTCTGTGAATGGCTGGGAAGTGCAACACCTCAGAACAAGCCTCTCTACCCAACCTGGGGATGTTCCTGGGGAAACCATAATTTGTAGTTAGGACCTGGCAGAGGCCATTTGAAAAGTCTGACCAGGATGCCTTGTTTGGCAGACTATTGACATAATCTGGATTTAGTTTTTCCAGCTTTATTTAGCAGGGGGTAGCAGGTGCATAAGTGACCTATCAAACAATACTGTGGAAAGAAGAAATGTACTAAATGATGACATCTTGCATGACAGAAGTGTTAAGGCATGATATAAATAATGATTATAATATGCATATGTCTCTATACTGAAATGGAAAATCTTTTTTTCCTTTTGTAATTGTTTTAAATAGATATCTCATGAGATTTCATCTTGATTCCATGAGTAATGTTGACAGAAAATTCCAGAAGATAATGTCATGGAAACATGAAATTCATTTTGTGCACTTCAAGCTAGTGTTGCCAAAGAGAAGTCAAGGTTTAGAATGGGTTATTTGATACTGAGCAACTTTAGTGGATATAAGTTTAATTTTTATCTCCTGACAGCTCATTCAGAATAGTGGCAGATTTCAAATTCATTTCATGAGCTGGCATTACGTAGAAATGTTGACTTTGATTTCCACACTTCATAGGATAAAGTTTTGAACACTTACCTTTCCATACGTACCCAATCTGAATCACCACCCCACTCTAAAAATCCAGCATAACACTCCCAAATAAAAGCTACAAGAAAACTTTTTAAAGTTTCCCAGAAATCTTCCTAAACAGCCAGCATCCTTAATATTGCTGATGCATTCCTGTTTAGATTGCTCTTTATTCTTTTGTTTTATAGGGAACATGGGTGTCTAATGAAACATTGTCACTGTTATGTGTGAGTTAATTCTCCCCAAGCCAAAAGCACAGGGTTCCTTTCCCCTCCATCTCCCCTAATATTAAAGATGACTGCAAATGTCTTTCTAGGGAACAAGGATTTTCTTTTACAGGAGCCAAGACTTAACAATGCTGTAGGGGGAACGAAAGAATCTATATGACAAATCTTGTAGTACAAGTTTTTGTGGTTAACCAGGAAACGTGCTATGAGTCAATTCTTTGGAAAGAGTTTAGTAATTAAATACAAATGCTATGACATAATCATTTACACACAGCAGAAAGATTTTTAGATTAAATCTGCCCTGACCCTGTTGCTCAGCAAGTGTTATCTGGGATTCTGGACAGTCACCCGTTTATTTACATTCTAATTTGACCCACATGTTTTATTATAAACAAGCGCCTGCATTTGCTCAAAGGAACCTGCTCCAGAGTCCAGAGCAATTCTTGTTAATGAGCTCAGCTGACCTAGATCTGTTCCAGTGGAGAAACCCATAAAATAACAGCTTCAGCATTAGATTCCTTCCAATATCTCACACACAAACACACATATTTTCTCTCTTGAAAATAAAGTCAGTTCTTATGCATCATTCCAGATAAATAAGGCAGGAAATTGAGCTCTTGTGTTTAATAAGAACAATTGCATCATCAGCCCCATCTATTTCCATGCCAGTGGCCACCATTTATCAGCCTTATGCTTCCAATAGCTGAGGGTTTGCTGTGGGAATAGTTGCCACACACAAATATACTACAGGCCTTCAAAAATGAAGTCTTTCAATTGCACGCTGGCCTGGGAGTGAGAACTGAACACGCCTTGGACCATTCCCAAGTCCAAGCTGTTTGTGTATATCTGACACAAACTGAAAGGAACAAGTTGCTGATAGTGAGAGGTGTTTGTCGAGAGTCTATGGGGTTTCCCTGAACTGAATGAAATCAAAAGAAAGAATGTTCAATTGTTTCAGTCATAGGGTTGCTAAGTGCCAGTCAGCCCCCTTGCCACCACACCCAAGTGTAGGAGAGAAAAGCAGTGGAAAGGGCATCGTTTCCAGGCAAAAAGCTAGAAGAGACTGCACCTAGGAATTCCATTGATCTCAATGGTCTTTACCATAGAGACTTGTGGAATTCCTAGAGCATCATGGGGGGAGGGCTATGACATTGGTGATACTGTTTTCTAAGGCTCTGCTCCTGGAAACTTCCCAGGGGTCAACAGTGGCAGGGGGAAATTCTACTCAGACCTTTCCTTACACTACCCTGATCAAAGGTCTTGAGCAAATTAAAAAACAACAATAACAACAAAAAGATAAACATTAAAATACAACATGGTAAATTACTCAGTCTAGAACTATTTGAATTTCAGGAAGTTTTGCCCCTTTGCTTAAATTCAGTAAATGTCTAATATACTTAGGACTTGCCCTAGTCTAGTTCGTGGGAAGCCCTTCTGTAACTTTGTCCAAGAGGATCTCATAACTGCCTAGGAAGGGCAGAAACACTTGGAAGGTAAGATGGTGAGGTCCAGGAAACACAAATGAAGAGAATCTTTTATAGGCCTTTATACTACCACAGGGAGTCAGGGGCAGAGCAAGGTATTTTTGTTTCCCACCCATTGCAGGTCTGATCCAAGCTGCAGTTTGTTGCAAAGGCTTGCCTTGGACTTGAGTGGGCAACACAGATCCAGGAGACAACAGTGGGCATAGACTCTTCCTATACCACCAACAGCCAGGTGAAAGATGGGGCCCAAAAGGCATGTTGCCTCTGGAGTTTGGCTTCCAGCTAGCATCAACTTTACTCTGGGAGACAATGACGGCCCAAGAAGGGCTGCCAAATGCCCCGGGGGGGATTTCCCCC
>NW_015172808.1:0-4777 GCF_001447785.1 Gekko japonicus
TCATCGGAGGCCGAGGTCATAACAGATTTTGAAAGAGCCAAACAGAGATGGTTTACTTTCCTTCAGGATATATTTTTAAAAGCTTGACCTGTAATACAGCACGATGACACAGATCCTGATCCCCGGACTACAACAAGGACGCTCCTTCTGATCCACGAGGTGATCCTCAGGTGTCTCTGGACCAGTGTTCCCTCTAAGCTGAGTTAGTGTGAGCTGACTCACAGTTTTTTAGCCTCTGGCTCACACAATTTTGCCTTAGCCCGGGAAGGGAGGGCTCCAGACCAAACTAATTTATGCAGCAGCCAAATCGCTCGCTCACAACGTCAATGCCAGTAGCTAACGGGGCAGAATTTTTTCTCACAAGTCTCCACAGCTTAGAGGGAGCATTGCTCTTGACCACAGTCGCTGATCTAGCTCCGTTAAGAAGAACATAAGAACATAAGAGACGCCACTGTTGGATAAGGCCAAAGGCCCATCTAGTCCAACACTCTGTATCACACAGTGGCCAGAAATACCAGGTGCCATCAGGAGGTCCAGCAGTGGGGCCAGGACACTAGGAGCCCTCCCACTGTTGACCCCCCCAAGCACCAAGATGACAGAGCATCACTTGCCCCAGAGTCCCTATCAATATCTTGTGGCTAATAGTCACTGATGGACTTCTGCTCCATATGCTTATCTAATTCCCTTTTGAAGCCGTCCATGCTTGTAGCCGCCACCACTACATTGCTCACATTTAAATCCATTTGAAACCAATTATACTGTCCTAGCTTTCCTCTTTAGGTTAATCTGACGTTCTCTTTGGGTTTCTTTCTGCCTTTTTGATATCTTTCCCTCTCCTTCTTCATAGCCACGTGAGTGAGGGTGTCTTTTCACGGTCGGATGCTAGCCGAGAGAAGGGGAAGGAGATGGAGGAGCAGGACCCAGGAGAACCTGGAACTGGCAAGACAGCAAGCAAAGGCCCCCTTCTCCAAGTTGGGAGTGGCGTTGCATTTCGGGAAAGCGAGGCTGGGAGTGGCGTTGGATTCTGGGAAAGAGCTCTGCCAGAGTTCCTGGCTCAGGACACCGTGAACTCAGATGAATATTGTCGACTCTTCCGGCAGTTCCGCTACCATGAGGCCGATGGGCCCCGAGAGGTCTGCAGCCGGCTCCATGGACTTTGCAGCCACTGGCTGGAGCCGGAGAGGCACACCAAGAAGCAGATGCTGGACCTGGTGATCCTGGAGCAGTTCCTGACCATCCTGCCCCAGGAAATGCAGGGCTGGGTCAGAGGTTGTGGGCCGGAGACCAGTTCCCAGGCGGTGGCCCTGGCCGAAGGCTTCCTCCTGAGCCAGGCAGAGGAGAAGCGGCAGGCGGAACAGGTGAGGGGGGAGGTTTCTTCTCTCACTTCAAGCAATGACCTCAGCCTAAAACTTCCTACCAGATATTTCTGTGTTTGCATTTATGTGTTTATGTGTTAACTGCCATTAACTGCCACGCCCCCAACGTGATTGACGTGGTTGCGTCACCTCCGCCGCGGCGGAAATCGGGCCTCCGAAGCGGGGGTTTACCCGCCCCCCGCCCCCACTTGGCAGCCCTATCTTTTGGGCAGTGTACGGTATCTGTAAAAGCTCTCCTCCAACACCACATTTCAAAAGAATTAGCTTTCTTCCTGCCAGCTTTCTTCACTTGCCCTACTTCCACACCTCATAAATAGGAATGGGGGATACTGTGGCGTGAATGGACTCGATCTTGGTCCCCAGTGACACACCCTTTTCCAGTTCCTTCTTGGCTTCCCTTCCCGGTCTCAGCATCCTTCTGATTTTGTGTTTGCAGCCTCCTTTTGGGTGGATAATGGAGTTAAGGAACAGAAAAATCTCAAACAATTTCGATTCCTTCATTGTCCACCCTAAAGGTGCATAATTCCCCAGCAAGATAGATCCAGGTGGTCAGTTGTGTTGGTCTGAAGCTGTAGAACACATTTAGAGTCCAGCGGCATCTTTAAGACCAACAAAGGTTTATTCACGGTATGAGCTTTCGTGCGCACGCACAATTTTTCAAATGCAGTGGATTAACCTTCACCTTCCATTTCACGGTATTTGAAAAAGTGTGTACCCCTCACATGAAAGCTTGTACCTTGAATAAACGTTTGTGGGTCTAAAAGGTGCCACCGGCCTGTAAATGAGAATTCCCCAGCAATTATTGTTTTTGTCTTCTTGATGTTCCACTGTAATCCTGCTTTGGCATTTTCTGCTTTTAACCTTCGCTATTTTCTGCCAGTGATGTGGTATCCGGAGCTGCGGTGGCTCAAGTGGTTAAGACGCTGAACTGCAGGCTGTGGAAGGTTGGTAGTTCAGCAGTTCGAGACCCGAGTGTCCCGCATGACGGAGTGAGCTCCCGTCTCTAGTTCCAGCTCCTGCCAACCTAGCAGTTCGAAAGCAAGAAATTGCAAGTAGATAAATAGGTACCGCTTTGGTGGGAAGGTAACAGTGTTCCGTGCGCCTTGGTGTTTAGTCATGCCGGCCACATGACCACGGAAACATCTTTGGACAGCGCTGGCTCTTCGGCTTTGAAACGGAGATGAGCATTGCAATCCTAGAGTCGGACTCGACTGGCTTTCGAGCAAGGGAACCTTTACCGTTGTGTATTCTACTTTGCTTCTATTCTCATGCCCACTCTGTATGAACAGACAAGTTTCACTTCACCTTCATCTAAATCTAATCCAGCTTTCCTGACGATAAAAATTCATCCTTGTCTGACATCTTTGCCAATTGGAAACCGTTCGGTTTCTCCCTATTCTGTCCTAACAGTGGCCTCTTGCAGCTGAAGAAGTCTGCATGCACACGTAAGCTTATGCCTCGAATAAAACTTGGTTGGTCTTAAAGGTGCCACTGGACTCAAACTTTGTTCTGCTGCTTCGGACCAACACGGCTACCCCACCTGAATCTCTCCTGAGAGCCAGTTTGGTGTAGTGGTTAAGTGCGCGGACTCTAATCTGGGAGAACCGGGTTTGATCCCCCACGCCTCCACTTGCCACTGCCGGATGACCTTGGGCAACCCGTGGTTCTGATAAGAGCTGTTCTTGAAAAAGAGCCGTTTCTGTCAAGAGCTCTCTCAGCCCCACCCACCTCACAGGGTGTCTGTTGTGGGGAGGGGAAAGGAAAGGAGTTTGTAAGCCGCTCTGAGACACCTTTCGGTAGTGAACGGCAGGGTATAAATTCAATCTCTTCTTCTTCTTCTTGTCCAGAGTACAGGTTGCAAAAGCAATCAGAGGTGGCACACTCATTTCTTTTAAAACCTACCATAGTTTTTCACGATCCACACAGTCCATTGGATATGGTGGTTATGAGTGCAGATTCTAGTCTTGGAGAATCGGGTTTGATTCCCCACGCCTTCACATGCAGCTGCTGGTGGGAACCTTGGGTCAGTGACAAGTTATTTCAGAGCTGTTCTCTCAAGAGCAGTTCTCGAAAGAGCTCTCTCAGCCCCACCTACCTCACAGAGTATCTGTTGTGGGGAGGGGAAGGGAAAGGAGATTGTAAGTGACTCTGAGACTCCTTTGGGTAGTGAAGGGCAGGGTATAAATCCAACCTCTTCTGTCTTCTCTTATTCAAAAGCTTTGTTGCAATCTAAGAAACACAAGCTGATTTTCCTCTGAAATGCTCTCGTATGCTCCAACGTAAATTTGATGTCTGATCTCAAGTGCCTCATTCTTTTCTGAATCCAGTTTGAACATCTGGGATTTCTCATTCCCTATATGGTAACAAACTTCACTGTAAGCGTTTGAGCATGAGAAATTAATGTGATGGTCCAGTAGTTGCTGCCGTCTTCAGAGTCTCTTTTTGTTGGAATTGGAGTATAAATTGAGTATTCCCAGTCTGTGGGCCCACGGCTTTGTTTTCTTTTCTTTTTTTTAAAGTACCCATTGGTCCACTTTTATTAATTTTTTATAATCTACAACAAACAACTCTACACACTACAAACAGACACTCTACCACACATAACGTATGTACCAAGAGTGCAGTTACATTATATGCTTATATGCAATTACTTAATTAATAAAACTGCTATATCAGACACTTTCCATTCTTCTATCTTCTGTGTTCTCAAGTCCATTGTGCTATCCTTGCCTAATCTTCTATTACATTTGCATTATACCAATCATAAAACTTTTTCCATGTTTTTTGAAATGTCCACTCTTTACTTAATCTCATTTCTAGAGTCAGTTTATCATTTTCTGCTGTTTCAAAAAGTTTATTCACAAACTCCTGTTTCGTTGGTATCACCATGGTTTTCCAATATTTGGCATATAAGATTCTTGCAGCTGTCGTCATATAAACAGTCAAATACCCATTCTCTTTTTCATAATCATTTGGAAATATATCCAACAGCAAGACCTCTGGAGTAAATGGAATCTTTGCTCTTAGTATCTTCTCCATCAAACTATGGACCCATTTCCAAAACTTTTTAGTAACATCGCATAGCTACCACATATGGTAATATGTACCCCTTTTACTCTTACATTTCCAGTTCAAGAGTCTATCGGTGAACATCAATGGATTAAATGGACCACAAAAAAGAAAGAATATTTCATCAATCGGGGAAGCAAATCTTGGATATAATTGGGCTACAAGAAACACATATACGAGAAAAAGATGAGAGAGTAATGAATTTTTGGGGGAAATTTTTAGCCTCAGATAAAAATGAAAAAAAGACATGGCTTTGTTTTCCATATATGAACCTTGGCACACTGTGCCAGGCAATGTGAGCCGCCCTGAGCCCGCTTGCGGGGAGGGCAGGT
>NW_015172808.1:4945-5102 GCF_001447785.1 Gekko japonicus
CCAATCGCTCTCAGAGTGCAGTTTACACTTCATATTCTAAAACTGCTGGTTATCCCTCAAAAGATGTATCCCCCCCTTTTGTTCCTTTTTATTCTGTACCCCCTTAAATGGTAAAATTTAAAAAAAAGGAAGGGGGGAAAAAGATTTTTCTTGAACG
>NW_015172808.1:6845-11075 GCF_001447785.1 Gekko japonicus
CTCTGCGCATGAGCAGAAAAAGCTGTTGTACTTTTGGGGGGGATTTAAATATCCCCCCTATCCTTTTTTAAAGTTTTTAGATTTTTCTGCATGGCTGGGGGGTGCCCCAAATGTGCAGGATAATCTCTTTTCCCTCCATGTGCCCCTGATCTGTGGAAATAAGTATCCACACGCAGGGGGCCATGTTGGGAATTAGATCTATAGATACTTTATTATATATGCCCTCCAAAACCGCCGAAGGAAGAACGTTCAGTCTTGCCCAAGTAAAAACTCTTCTTAGGCCCCAGTCACATGGGCCGGATATCGTGGGGGGAGGCGTGGCTGTTTGCCCCGCAGCGAAATAAAGTGTGACTGCACGATTATGCGTCCCCTCGCGGTCCCGTCGAGGTCCCGTGGTTAGAGGGGAGGTGCCGATCACACGACGCGCCAAAGAAGCGGCGCAGCACGGCAAACGGAGTTGTGTGTTGTTTTTTTAACCTAAAGTATGTGCATGCCCCGTTGGGTGCTTATGCGCATCCCTGGAGACTTCGGGGGAAAAAACACCTTTTCGCAATGGGGCATGGGCGGGCGCCGGATGCCACCGGAAACGCGATCAGACGCCCACCCTTGCCCCGCGGTTTCCAGAAACTAGTACCTCTGAGGTACTAGTTTTTAACAGCGCATCTTCGGAGGGAAGCCTCGGGTTCGACACGGGAGCTCTACGCTTCCCAGATGTGGCAGTGAGATCGCGCCCGGAAAATCCGCCTATCTTCCATCGCAGTAGCGTGGCTACTGCTCCGTGTGACCGCAGTCTTAGTTTTGAAAGCTCTTCTTAGTTTTGAGACTGTCAATTGATAAAAATATTTCGGCAGCTGCATCGGGAGGGCAATTCCCAAATGAAGTGTTGAACATACCCTGTGCACCCTAATAGACATACTTGTAACATCAAATTTCCTTACAGATTTTTGATTTGTCTTCTAATGTCTTTAGTTTCACCCATGAGGGTAAAGCATTGGGTGGTCACGGTGTCATGTTGAGGTCTCATCATCCCACCAAATACCTGGATGTGAAGTGAGAGGATCAGCAGACGCCCTGGAAACCCATTGGTAGTACCCTAAAGTTTCCAGAGTCTGATGCACTGAAATCACATCTGGGTTTTGGCCACTTGTGGCTTCCAGTCCCCTCTTTTTCTCTTACCAGTCTGGACTCCAGGATAGGTGGGAGGGCCCCGCAGGTGAAAGAATGGCATTCCTGGGCCTTATGTCTGATCCAGCAGGGCTCCAGGGTTTACTGGGAGAGTTTATTTCCATGCGCAACCAGCACAAATCAGTTGGAAACATAGCTGGATACCATACTCTAGGTACACGGCCATTAGTTTGGAAATAATTACTTGGTGACACGAAGCTAGGTGGGATTGCTAATTCTGAAGAAGACAGAGTCAGGATTCAAAATGACCTAGATAGGCTGGAACAGTGGGCCTGAGACAAAATGAATTTCAATAGAGATAAGTGCAAAGCCCTACACTTAAAAAAATCAAAGGCACAGATATAGAATGGGAGGGACTTGGTTCGACAGCAGCACATGTGAAAGGGATCTAGGTGCGCTGGTTGATCACAAGCTAAACATGAGCCTGCAGTGCGATGTGGCTGCGAAGAAAGCTAATGCAATCTTAGGATGCATTAACAGAAGCATTGTGTCCACATCACGGGAGATGGTCGTTCCACTCTATTCTGCTGTGGTCAGGCCTCCCCTGGAGTACTGTGTCCAGTTTGGGCACCACATTTTAGGAAGGATGCTGACAAGCACGAGCGTGTCCAGAAGAGGTAAACCAGGATGGTGAGAGGGTTGGAATCCAAGTCTTATGAGGAAAGGCTGAAAGAGTTGGGTCTGTTTAGCCTGGGAAAGAGAAGGCTTAGAGGGGACATGATTGCAGTCTTCAAGTATTTGAAGGGCTGTCATGTAGAAGATGGAGCAGATCTATTCTCTCTTGCTCCGGACTGCAAGACTAGATCTAATGGGTGGAAATGACAAGGGAGTCGTTACCAGCTAAATATCAGGAGAAACTTCCTAACTGTAAGAGTGGTTGAGCAGTGGAACAGTCTGCCTTGGGAGGTGGTGGATGCTCCTTTGCTGGACATTTTCAAGCGGAGGCTGGATGACCATCTTTCAGGTATGCTGTAGGGCTATATTTTGGCTATGCTCCTGCAGAGTGCAGGGGGTTGGACTAGATGACCTGCAAGGTCCCTTCCAACTGTAACATTCTATGATTCTATGAAAAACTTTAAAAATTCAAGTGTTTTAAAAAACCAGGATTTTTAGTCTTTCAAAAATTAAGTACAAAAGCCTCAAGCTATTAGCCACAAGGTATAGATAGGGACTCTGGGGCAAGTGATGCTCTGTCTTCTTGGTACTTGGGGGTGGTAAACAGTGGGAGGGCTTCTAATGTCCTGGCCCCACTGGTGGACCTCCTGATGGCACTGGTATGTGATACAGAGTGTTGGGCTGGATGGGCCTTTGGCCTGATCCAACATTGGCGTCTCTTATGTTCTTATGTTCAACGATCATCTATATCACTCCTTAACATATTCTTTGTGGATTTTATAGGCTGCGGCCAAAAATCTGGTATAAGCAAGCATAACCTGGGGGCTGGAATCCAGCAAGACCATATTGTTGTTGTTGTTCAGTCGCACAGTCGAGTCCTACTCTTCGCGACCCCATGGACCAGCTCCCGCCAGGCCCTCCTGTCTTCCGCCGTTCTCTGAAGTTTGCTCAATTTCATGTTCATTGCATCTATGACACTGTCTAACCATCTCAAGAGCATATTACTTTATTCCAAATCTTGGAGACCCTGAAATCTCTCCAGTATAGGTTGGATGTACTTGGCACATATTTCTTGATAGTACCCACAGCCTAGTAAAGTAGGCTCAATCATTTCCACTTTACCAGTACCACAGGGGCAAACACGCTCGGCCATTGGGACCAGTGTTCCCTCTAAGCTGAGTTCGTATGAGCTAGCTCACCGTTTTTTATCCTCCAGCTCACAGATTTTCATCTTATCTCAGGAAGGATGGCTCCAGAGCAAACTGACCTATGCAGTAGCCAGATCGTTTGCTCACAACTTTAGTGCCAGGAGCTCACAAAGTAGATTTTTTGCTCACAAGACTCCACAGCTTAGAGGGAGCATTGATTGGGGCTGAAGTCTGAAACCTGTCATCAGCATTTATAACTCCCCAAGGCTCATGAGTACCTGGCACTTCTCTTCTGCCTCTCCCACACCTTACCAAAAGTTATTACAAATTTTCTGGAGTGTAAAGATGAGACGGTTTCACAACCCTAGAACTGGGATGTGTGAAGCAGAATTCAAAGAAGCAAACACAACAGGAACTTGAGGTTAAAATTCATCCTTCCAATTTTGTCTCCCTCTGCAGGCAGCGAAGAGATGCTGTCAAACCGTCATCTTTGCGGAAGAGTTGAAACAACTGCTCCACCTCTGGTCCAGGTAGGGGGGATGAATGGGGGATAGTCAGGTCCAAAGCTCCCTCTAAGCTGTGGAGTCTTGTCAGCAAAAATTCTACTTTGTGAGCTACTGGCATGAAAGTGGTGAGCATAGATTAGTTTGCACTGGAGCCCTACCTTCCTGAGGTGGTTCAAGTGGTTAAGATGCTGAACTGCAGGCTGTGGAAGGCCGGTAGTTCAGCAGTTCAAGACCCGAGTGTGCCGCATGACGGAGTTCCTTTTCTCAGGGAGGCTTTTGCTCTGGCTGTCCAAGCAAGAGAAGCTCTTTACAAATACTAAACTCTATGTCTTGCACCTTTCCAGAATCCCCCTGTTGAGAGTGCAGTCTCTGCCTGGCATGACCCCTGACGAGGGAATCTACTTTTTCTTTCAGGGTCCCTTTTCCTTTGAGGAGGTGGCCGTCTGTTTCACCGAGGCCGAGTGGGCCCTGCTGGATCCAGAGCAAAGAGCTCTTCACGGGGAAGTCATGCTGGAGAACTACGGGAGCGTGGCCTCTCTGGGTAAGGATCTTCCATAGGTGCCAAAGTTGCAAATTGCTGCCATGGGAGTGATGCATGAATCAAAGTATTGAATACTAGCCTGCTACCCGTGCTTCGCTAGAAGAAGAAGAAGAAGAGAAGAGATTGGATTTATCCCCCGCCCTTCACTACCAAAAGGTGCCTCAGAGCGGCTTACAAACTCCTTTCCCTTCTCCTCCCCACAAACGACACCCTGTGAGGAAGGTGGGGCTGAGAC
>NW_015172808.1:11805-12151 GCF_001447785.1 Gekko japonicus
AATGCTGTTACCTTCCCACCGAAGTGGTACCTATTTATCTACTTGCAATTTCTTGCTTTCAAATTGCTAGGTTGGCAGGAGCTGGAACTGGAGACAGGAGCTCACTCCATCATGCGGCACCCGGGTTTCGAACTGCTGAACTACTGACTTTCCACATCCTGCAGTTCAGCGTCTTAACCACTTGAGCCACCACAGCTCCAGTTATATTATAAGTTATAATACTGATGATGTAAAGTTTGAAATGTGACATTTGTTGTAGGAATTCTAACAGAGAAGATTGTAGTGTAAGAAATGAAGTGAGACATACGTAATTTTTTCCCTCTGTACTGAAGGACCTCTCTGTAGA
>NW_015172809.1:0-965 GCF_001447785.1 Gekko japonicus
TCTTCTTCTTCTTCTTCTTCTTCTATTACGTTGTGAGCCGTCATGTATCCTGACAAGAGCCTTTCAGTGGGGCAGAGAAATGCATTAAGTGGCTTAAATAGGATCCATGAGTACGCAAAACGTGTTAAAAATGTTGAATGCACAAAGTTACTGGTGATTGGTAGAAATCATGTTACCAAGGGGTCTTGGACTTACAGTTATGCCTTCTCCTGTTTTGTTTTTTCTTGTTAAACTATGTTGAAGAAGAGAGCTGTTTTTTATACCCTGCTTTCTCTACCCTAAGGGGTCTTAAAGTGGCTGACAACCACCTTCCGTTTCTCTCTTCACAGCATTCACCTTGTGAGGTAGGTGGGGCTGAGAGAGTTTGGAGAGAACTGTAGAATCACAGAACCATGGAATCAAAGGGTTGGAAGGGACCTCTAGAGTCATCTAGTCCAACCCCCTGCATAAGGCAGGAAATTCACAAATACCTCCCCCCCACACACCTCCAGTGACCCCTGCTCCATGCCCAGAAGATGACAAAAAACCTCAAGGATCTCCAGGCCAGTTTGCTTCCTGACCCCAAAGTGGCCATCAGCATTTCCTTGGGTGTGTAAGAAAGGACCACATGAACTAAGCACTAATGCAACCCTTCCTGCCCTCCCTCTCATGATCGGCCTCAGTTCACAGCATTGCTGTCAGATGGCCATCTAGCCTCTGTTTGAAAACCTCCAAAGAAGGAGAGTCCACCACCTCCCGAGGGAGCCTGTTCCCCTGAGGAACCGCTTGAACTGTCAGGAAGTTCTTCCTCATGTTCAGCCCAAAACCTCTTCTTGTTTTTTTAGACCCCCCTGGAGGGGATTTTTTATTGCATTTTTTAATAGACTACAAACTACAACGGAAAATTGGGAAAGGGTAACTACATCTAGGGAGAAAGGAAAGAAAACCACTACTAACTAAAACCCCAAGTATAGGAGTTCATAACA
>NW_015172809.1:1789-4208 GCF_001447785.1 Gekko japonicus
CCGCTGGTTTCACTTTTGCTGGTTTGTCTTTCTCTGCCCTCTTTCCCACCATCTTTATGGATTGTTTACTTTTATGAAAACTTGCTAAAGTCTCTGAAATATGCCCATTTGCTTATCCGCACTCTGGTACGTCTCTCAAAACAGATTTCAACATTTTTTCTTCCGCTCCCCCTTAGTATTTCGTTGTTTAGTTCATGCGCATTTCTCGCCATTCCCATGGGGTAGCTTTCTTTTTAAATTCTTGTATTCGCTTTAACCCGACTCACTGTTCATTGTTGGTCATATGACCTCGCTCGGCACACGTTCAAAATGCTCAATCTCCGATGCTTGTCCCAGTCAGTGGCTCTAGATCCATACGAACACTCAGCTACAGGACCATCGGGGCAGAGAAGCGCCTCAATTCCACAGCATCACGCTGGTGAAGAGATCACCCCTCAAAAGCTCCATGGCTAGGAACCTTTTGCCAAGGCTCCAGGGGGGTAGCGACCCATCGCCCACCCTCCTTTCCACTGGTGCACAGATCACATCTCCGGGAGGTCCGGGAGATGCGTCCGCCAGCCTGTCGCCATAAACCGGAAGTCAGCCCAAAACCTCTTCTGATTTAATTTCAACCTGTTGGTTCTGGTCCGACCTTCTGGGGCAGCAGAAAACAACTCTATGCCATCGTCTATATGACAGCCCTTCAGGTACTTGAAGACAGTTATCCGATCACCTCTCAATCGTCTCCTCTCCAGGCGAAACATACCCAGCTCCTTCAACGTCTCCTCATAGGGTTTGGTCTCCAGACCCCACTCCATCTTCATGTGTTCTGTGACTGAGTCTGGAGACCCCTCACCATCTTCATGTGTCCCACAACTGGCCCAGGATCACCCAGCAGGCTTCATGGGAGGAGTGGGGAATCAAACCCAGTTCTCCATATTAGAGTCTCCCTCTCCTAACCACCACATCATACTTGGTCCCTATGTTAAACCTCTACCTAAGAAGTTTTGGACTCTGACGCTATATATAATTAGGGCTGAAAGACTTGGATTAGCTAGGACCTGGAAGGTGAAGATGACTCCAAGACGAAGAGCGTTTGTAGAAAAGGTTAAATCTTTTTATTTGACTGTAGAGCTGTCAACATTCTAAAACCACAGAGACTCTCCTTGGATAGATACAGTATGGGAGAATATTGTATCGTGGATGGAACGGCGATTGTAATTTGCTGATGGGTTCTATATTTGTATAACTTGGTAGCCAGTTTGGTGTAGTGGTTAAGCGTGCAGACTCTAATCTGGGAGAACCAGGTTTGATTCCCCACTCCTCCACTTGCACCTGGCTGGATGACCTTGGGCAAGCCATAGTTCTGTCAGAGCTGTTCTTGAAAAAGAGCAGTTTCTGTCAGAGCTCTCTCGGCCCCGCCTACCTCACAGGGTGTCTGTTGTGGGGAGGGGAAGGGAAAGGAGTTTGTAGGCTGCTCTGAGACGCCTTTGGGTAGTGAAGGGCGGGGTATAAATCTAATCTCCTCCTCCTCCTTGTCTTCTTCTCCTCCTCCCTCCTCCTTGTCTTCTCCTCCTCCTCCTCCTCCTCCTCGTCTTCTTCTCCTTCTCCTTCTCCTGCATGTTAATATACCTGAAGCTGTCTTATACTGAATCAGACCCTTTGTCCATCAAGGTCAGTATTGCCTATTCAGACTGGCAGCAGCTCTCCAGGGTCTCAGGCGGAGGCCTTCCACATCGCTTATGCCCTGGTGCTTTTTAACTGGAGATGCTGGGATTGAACCTGGGACCTTCTGCATGCAAGACAGATGCTCTTTGAGTAAGCTACTAGGGATGCCAGCCTCCAGGTGGAACCTGGAGATCCCCGGGAATTACAGCTCATCTCTCAACTACACAGATCAGTTCCCCTGGAGAAAATGGATGCTCTGGAGGTTGGGCTCTGGGGCATCGTACCTCGTTGAGAGGTCCCTGCCCTCCGCAGGCTCCATCCTCAAATCCCCATGAGTTTCCCAACCTGGTTCTGGCAACCGTACCTCCCTATCCCCCACCGGTGGCTGGGGAGGGGGTGACCGGGCAACCCTAGCTCCAGCCGTCCCCAGTTTAACAGCCAGAACAACGAAGAAACCAGAATGACCGAGGAAGAGGACAAAGTCATGCAGCCAGACTCTTGACAAAATATACAAAGTCTTTTTCCTGGAAGGCAAGTGAACCTCCCCGGGAAAAGAGTGCTCTACGGATGTCACCATAATAAAGATCTTCCTTCCAACTGGCAGAGGAATGAAGGGAAGAGACTCGGAAGCAAGTCTTAATGCCTAGGAAGGTTCGTATGGCTCACTAGAGTGTTAAATGGAGGAGGAGGAGAAGAGGAGGAGAAGAGGAGGAGGACGTGGAGAAGAGGAGGAGGAGAGGAGGAGGAGGAGGAGAGGAGGAGGAGGAGAAGA
>NW_015172809.1:4311-7177 GCF_001447785.1 Gekko japonicus
GAAGAAGAAGAGGACGAGAAGAAGAAGAGGAGGAGGAGAGGAGGAGGAGAGGCGGAGAAGGAGGAGGAGAAGAAGAGGACGAGGAGAAGTAGATTGCATTTATAGGAAGGGCTGGGGAGAGAGCGGGGAGGCATTTAAATACCTCCCCATGCCTTCCTCGGCCCTCTCGCCCAAGTGGGAGAGCTGAGGACGGCTTCTGGAGCACCCCCCTGCCCTCTCCTGGCGAGAAAGTGGGGAGGCATTCGGTTCCCTGCTCTGGAGTCGCACCGCAGCGGTGACGCAATCTTTCCATTATATTCTATGGCCCCACAGAATATAATGGAAAAATCGTGCGACTCTAGACAAAAGGAGCGCGGGGAGCTGGGGGGGGGGCTTGCCACAACAGCCATTTGTGCCCGCTCCTGGGCTGCCAGAGGGGTGCTCCGGCGCGCTGCGCGCATAGGCGAAGAGGCGACTCGTCATAAGTCCCCTGGCTAGGAGCCTTCCACCAGGCTTTCTGGGGGGGTAATGGGCCAGCGCTCCCCCTCCTTCCCGCCATGCACAGACCTCATCCCTGGGAAGTCCAGGAGATGTGTCTGTCTAGTGTGCCGCCATCAACCCGAAACCCCTTTTCTCTAGAGTTCCCCCCCCCCAGCCCGCCTTGGAAGGCCAGCTGGGGAAGGGAAGGGAAGGCTTTTGAAGATGCCTCCCCCCTTTTTTTGCTTCCCTAGCCAGCCTGCTTCAGGGGGGCCCCCCTCTCCTGGCTCACCTGCCTGGCGGGCGAGCCAGGAAGGGCCGGGGAGAGAGCGGGGAGGCATTTAAATACCTCCCCATGCCTTCCTCGGCCCTCTCGCCCAAGTGGGAGAGCTGAGGACGGCTTCTGGAGCACCCCCCTGCCCTCTCCTGGCGAGAAAGTGGGGAGGCATTCGGTTCCCTGCTCTGGAGTCGCACCGCAGCGGTGACGCAATCTTTCCATTATATTCTATGGCCCCACAGAATATAATGGAAAAATCGTGCGACTCTAGACAAAAGGAGCGCGGGGAGCTGGGGGCGGGGCTTGCCACCACAGCCATTTGTGCCCGCTCCTGGGCTGCCAGAGTGGTGCTCCGGCGCGCTCCGGCCCCAAATGACCCCTGTTTATAGCCCACCCTTCACTACCCGAAGGAGTTTCAGAACAGTTTACAATCTCTTTCCTCTCCCCACAACAGACACCCTGTGTGGTAGGTGGGGCTGAGAGAGCTCTGACAGAAACTGCTCATGAGAGAACAGCTCTGAGAGAACCTGTGACTGACCCAAGGTCACACCAGCAGCTGCATGTGGAGGAGTGGGGAATCAAACCCGGTTCTCCCAGATTAGAGTCCGTGCTCCTAACCACTACACCAAACAGGCTCTGAAGGTCAATTGAAGGTCATCTAGTACAACCCCTGCTTTGTGCAACTACAGAATCCCCAGCATGTGTCTTGTTCAATAACTGCAGTGAAAAACATTCTGCTATACCAGTTGTTCACAACTGGATTCTCCTGGGTGGACAAAACAATTTATGCTTTATCTGTCCCACTACTGAAGTTTCATCAAGGTGTAGTTAGAAAAGTGCTCAGAAGGGGGGGAAAATGAAGGGAAAATGCTATGAAACACTGTGTCCGTTTCACGTATTGCTGCTTATTCTGGAAAGCTACGGGACTGTCATTAATCTACCTGGCTGGGGAAGTGTTTAGGAAACAAGAATTCAGCCCAGTATCTCCACTGAGTGCACTTACACTCTAAATCTGCTGTTCAGTAGGATGAATTTGGTTATGGACTTAGTCCATTTGTGTGATAACTTCATAGGAGGGCCCATAGCTCAGTCACAGAGCACCTGCTGTGCATACAGAAGGTCCCTGGTTCGATCCCAAAGAGTTCCATTTAAACATAAGAACATAAGAAGAGCCCTGTTGGATCAGACCAGTGATCCATCTAGTTCAGCATCCTGTCTCACACAGTGGCCAGCCAGTTCTTCTGTATGGCCCACACGAGGACATAGAGGCCGAGGCCTTCATAAGAACATCAGAAGAGCCCTGATGAATCAGACCAGTGGTCCATCTAGTCCAGCATCGTGTCCCACACAGTGGCTGGCCAGCTCCTCTGGAGGGCCAACAACAGGGCACAGAGGCCGAGGCCATCATAAGAACATACGATGAATCCTGCTGGATCAGAGCAGTGGTCCATCTAGTCCAGCATCCTGTCTCACACAGTGGCCAGCCAGTTCCTTTGAAGGGCCAACAACAGAGCACAGAGGCCGAGGCCTTCGAAAGAACATCAGAAGAGCCCTGCTGGGTCAGACCAGTGGTCCATCTCGTCCAGCACCCTGTCTCAGACAGTGGCCAACCAGTTCCTCATCTGGATGGTCAACAACAGGGCATAGAGGCTGAGGCCTTCCCTGATGTTGCGTTCTGGCTCTGGGATTCAGACGATTAGTGCCTCTGACTGTGGAGGTTACCCTCAGCCACCATGGCTACTAGCTATAGCAGCCACTTATCCCCTATAAATCTATCTAATCCCCTTTGAAAGTCGTCTATGCCTGTGGCCATCACTGCATCCTCTGGTGGCGAATTCCACATTTTAATCACTCTTTGTATAAAGAAGCATTTCCTTTTGTCCATCCTGATCCTCCTGCCCACCAGCTTCATTAGATGCCCTCGACTTCTACTATTTGGGGAGAGGGAGAAAAGTTTCCCTTTGTCAGCTCTCTCTGCCCCATGCATCATTTTATTAAACCTCTATCACGTTCCACCTTAGTCATCTCTTTTCTAAACTGGAACATCCCAGACTCTTCAGCCTTTTCTCCTACGGAAGGTGCTCCAACCTCCTAAATAAGAACATAAGAGAAGCCAAGGTTGGATCAGGCCAA
>NW_015172809.1:7188-11398 GCF_001447785.1 Gekko japonicus
GGATCAGACCAGTGGTCCATCTAGTCCAGCATCCTGTCTCACACAGTGGCCAGTCAGTTCCTCTGGAGGGCCAACATCAGGTCATAGAGGCCGAGGCCTTCATAAGAACATCAGAAGAGCCCTGCTTGATCAGACCAGTGGTCCATCTAGTCCAGCATCGTGTCCCACACAGTGGCTGGCCAGCTCCTCTGGAGGGCCAACAACAGGGCACAGAGGCCGAGGCCAACATAAGAACATACGATGAATCCTGCTGGATCAGAGCAGTGGTCCATCTAGTCCAGCATCCTGTCTCACACAGTGGCCAGCCAGTTCCTCTGGAGGGCCAACATCAGGGCATAGAGGCCGAGGCCTTCATAAGAACATCAGAAGAGCCCTGATGAATCAGACCAGTGGTCCATCTAGTCCAGCATCCTGTCTCACACAGTGGCCAGCCAGTTCCTTTGAAGGGCCAACAACAGAGCACAGAGGCCGAGGCCTTCGAAAGAACATCAGAAGAGCCCTGCTGGGTCAGACCAGTGGTCCATCTCGTCCAGCACCCTGTCTCAGACAGTGGCCAACCAGTTCCTCATCTGGGCATAGAGGCTGAGGCCTTCTCTGATGCTGCCTTCTGGCTCTGGGATTCAGACAATTAGTGCCTCTGACTGTGGCGGTTACCCCCAGCCACCCTGGCGAGGGCCTGGCATGATGTGGTCCATGGGGTCGCGAGGAGTCAGACTCGACTGAGCGACTGAACAATAACAAAATCCTGTGGCCATCCTCTGGTGGCGAATCCCACATTTTAATCACTCTTTGTATAAAGAAGCATTTCCTTTTGTCCATCCTGATCCTCCTGCCCACCAGCTTCATTAGATGCCCTCGACTTCTACTATTTGGGGAGAGGGAGAAAAGTTTCCCTTTGTCAGCTCTCTCTGCCCCATGCATCATTTTATTAAACCTCTATCACGTTCCACCTTAGTCATCTCTTTTCTAAACTGGAACATCCCAGACTCTTCAGCCTTTTCTCCTACGGAAGGTGCTCCAACCTCCTAAATAAGAACATAAGAGAAGCCAAGGTTGGATCAGGCCAATGGGCCATCCAGTCCAACACTCTGTCACACAGTGGCCAAAAATATCAGGTGCCACCAGGAGGTCCAGCAGTGGGGCCAGGACTCCAGAAGCCCTCCCACTCTTGCCCCCCTCCCAAGCACCGAGAATACAGAGCATCACTTGCCCCAGACCGAGAGTTCCTATCTGTACCTTGTGGCTAATAGCCACTGATGGACCTGAGCTCCATATAAGAACATATAAGAAGCCAATATGGGATCAGGCCAATGGCTCATCCAGTCCAACACTCTGTCACACAGTGGCCAAAAATATCAGGTGCCACCAGGAGGTCCAGCAGTGGGCCCAGGACTCCAGAAGCCCTCCCACTGTGGCCCCCCAAGTACCCAGAATACAGGGCATCACTGCCCCAGACAGAGTGTTCCAGCTATCTCTTGTGGCTAATAGCCACTGATGGACCTCTGCTCCATATAAGAACATAAGAGAAGCCAAGGTTGGATCAGGCCAGTGGCCCATCCAGTCCAACACTCTGTGTCACACAGTGGCCAAAAACACCAGGTGCCATCAGGAGGTCCAGCAGTGGGGCCAGGACACCAGAAGCCCTCCCACTGTGGCCCCCAAAGTACCAAGAATACAGAGCATCACTGCCCCAGACAGAGTGTTCCAGCTATCTCTTGAGGCTAATAGCCACTGATGGACCTCTGCTCCATATAAGAAGCCAAGGTTGGATCAGGCCAGTGGCCCATCCAGTCCAACACTCTGTGTCACACAGTAGCCAAAAACACCAGGTGCCATCAGGAGGTCCAGCAGTGGGTCCAGGACAATAGAAGCCCTCCCACTGTTGCCCCCCCAGGCACAAATTTATTTTATTTATTTATTTTCATTACATTTATACCCCGCCCTTCCCGCGAACGGGAATAAAGAGCATCACTTGCCCCAGACTGAGAGTTCCTATGTATACCTTGTGGCTAATAGCCACTGATGGACCTCAGCTGCATATGTTCATCTAATTCCTTCTTGAAGCCGTCCATGCTTGTAGCCGCCGCCACCTCCTGTGGCAGTGAATTCCATGTGCTAATCACTGTTTGAGTGAAGAATGCCCTACCCCGGCAGAGGAGAGAGGCTATTTGAACAGCATTTCTTCCCTGCTCCCTGGCAGGCATTCTTATGCCTAGAGCAGGGGTCATTTTGTAGAAAAAGAGGTGCAGCAGCTCATTAGCATAACACATTAGCATAACTCATTTGCATATGCCACACCCCCTGACATCACCGGAAGTGTGTCAGAAGGCAACACCCACCACTCAGGCTCCACCCCTAGGAACTGGCTTTCCACTCGGGGGGGGGAAATGTGTAGATCTGTCCTCGCAGAGGAGGGAGAGTTTGTACCTGAATAAAACTTGGTCTTCAAGGTGCCACTGGACTGTTTTGGGCCAGGGGGCGGGGGGGGCCCCTCTGCAGCTTACCTGGCTGCTTCTTGCTCTGACTGAGGGCTGCTGGGAGCAGGGGGTGGGGCTTGTTGCTTGTGCCCAGCCCCTGGGCTCTTTACTGCCGGAGCTCCACTCCTGTGCGCTCCTGCAGGAAATGACCCCTGGCTTAGAGCATTTATGAGGTCATCTTAAAGAAAGCAGAAATGGTTAAAAAAAATGTCAACAGAAGGACCATTTCTGAGTCAGCAGAGTCTGGAGAGAATCAAGTAGGGCCATCATTCCCTACTGCTGTTCGGCTGGCCAGCAAGGAGGGAATTGTCAGGAGCCACGGGGAATGTTGGCAGTGACCCAGCGGATAACGTCACTCCCTAAGCGCCCAGAAGTGACATCAACATGCCGCCCAGTGAAACACTTGCCAATTCTGCATTGGCTTTTCCCTCCATTGTTTTACAAAACCCAGGTTGGAGCAGAAATTTCCCTCTGCTTTGCATGCTGCCTTCACTCCCTTTGATTGACCACTTCCCCATCGTCACTTTGGTCACTCATGTTCCCCTGTTGCTTTCACACACACCCCTTTCCTCATGTGTTTTGCTCCCTCTGGGACTACTGGAGAGAGCAAAACACATTGGGGAGGGGGGAAACCCAGAAGAAGAGGAGGAGGAGGAGGAGGAGGAGGAGGAGAAGAGGAGGAGGAAGAGGAGAAGAAGA
The DNA here is from genome assembly GCF_001447785.1 of Gekko japonicus. NCBI lineage: Eukaryota > Metazoa > Chordata > Lepidosauria > Squamata > Gekkonidae > Gekko > Gekko japonicus. The sequence goes on from NW_015172809.1 coordinate 10,365, forward strand.
GGAGGAAGAGAAAGAGAAGAGGAGGAGGAGGAAGAGGAGGAGGAAGAGAAGAGGAGGAGAAGAAGGAGAGGAGGAGGAGGAGAAGAATAGGAGGAGGAGAACAGGAGGAGGAGGAAGAGGAGGAGAAGAAGAGAAGGAGGAGAAGAGGAAGAGGAGGAGAAGAAGAGAAGGAGGAGAAGAGGAAGAGGAGGAGAGGAGGAGAAGAGGAGGAGGAGAAGAAGAATAGGAGGAGGAGAACAGGAGGAGGAGGAGAGGAGGAGGAGAAGAAGGAGAAGAAGACGAAGAAGAAGAAGAACAGGAGGAGGAGGAGGAGGAGAAGAAGAACAGGAGGAGGAGAAGAAGAGGAGGAGGAGAAGAACAGGAGGAGGAGAAGGAGAAGAAGAACAGGAAGAGGAGGAGAAGGAGGAGAAGAACAGGAGAAGGAGGAGAACAGGAGAAGGAGGAGAAGAACAGTAGGAGGAGAAGGAGAAGAAGAAGAACAGGAGGAGGAGGAGGAAGAGATTGGATTTATACCCTGCCCTTCACTACCCGAAGGAGTCTCAGAGCGGCTTACAATCCCCTTTCCCTTCCTCTCCCCACAACAGACACCCTGTTAGGCAGGCGGGGCTGAGAGAGCTCTTAGTGATCTGCTCTTTTTCAAGAACAGCTCTGAGGGAACTATGGCTTGCCCAAGGTCACCCAGCAGGTGCAAGTGGAGGAGTGGGGAATCAAACCCGGTTCTCCCAGATTAGAGTTCGCGCACTTAACCACTACACCAAACTGGGACAATCGAGTGACAAAAATGACAGTGCACTGAGCCTCATTAGAGTATCCTAATTAAAGGAACATCGAGTCCTGCTAACAGGGAGGCCGGCCTGAAGCCGTGCTTCAAAGATTTTTTGTTTTCCAAGCAGGAAAAAGCGTCGTCGCAAAGATTTCTCAAAGCAGGATAGGAGACCAAATTTTGCAAGCTGGTGACGACAATTTCAATATGAGAACTTGCTCTGACACAGCGCCCTTCCCGGGAGGCTGGCATCCTGCGTTCCTTCCTTGCA
>NW_015172810.1:0-1606 GCF_001447785.1 Gekko japonicus
AACCAAGGTCAACATTCTCAGGAGGGGAGCAAAAGAGCCCCTTTCCCCCAAATTTCTGACACCCTGGACTTAATAATCACTGTGGCTTGATGGTTCACGCTTCGGCTGTGTGTGCAAGCGGCTGAGCCAGTGTGCCATCACGCCACAAAATCTCACGCCAGCAGCATGGGTGTGTCCACGGGGACGATTTAGAGATGGGTGTTAGACCATCAAGCGTGCCGGCGCACGGGTAGGCAAAGAAAATGCGATCCGGCTGAACGTCGAGATCAAATAGCAGCTGTGGCTTCCACTGTTATTCCCTGTAGTTAAGCTATTATTGGAGTCGATGCAATTTCTTATGCAATTTTATCCCAAAGTGGCTCCTCAAGCCTCGAAATGACTCTTTCAAACTGCACTCTCTGGCGTTTGCTTTCCTTTGTCACTTTTCATTTTCCTCGGGCCCAATAACAGGCAAATGAGAAGGTGTTCCTTGTTATTTCCCATTCATTTTTTTTTTAAAAAAATAGAGTCGAGCTAAAAATGGGGGGGAAAGAAACAGCTCGAAGGATTGTTGGCCTGTTTTGCGTATTGCTGATGCCTGGGAGTGTTGATAACCCAGCCGATAAAGCTTTTTTCACGTCTGTACATCACGCTTTTTGCAGAGGATGTAATGGTTTTGCATTCGTCCTCCCTTCGGTTTCATTTCTTACGTACATCTTTTTCCCCCCCTTTTGTACCATCTTCTGGAATCCTCGTCAGGCTTTTGTCATCTCATCCGGATGTTATCCCAGTTTCCTTAAAGCTGCTGTGATCCGAGGGATTGCCCAACCGCAAGGGTTTCCACTGGATTGTTTCTGTTTTGTCCTGCTGCTTCCCAACATGCCAAGGGTGCAACTGGGTAGTGAGCACACCCCACATCCACCCAAGTCTGGTTGCAGACAAAATAAACACTAAGATGGGTGGCCTGAAAGTACATTCCACTCCGCCATTCCTTTTTTTTTGGTATAATAATCTTGATTATTTTCCATACTATTACCAATGTAATTGTCAGGTTTTTATACTACCCTCCCCGCAAGCGGTCTCAGGGCGGCGTACGACAGATTCCTCCAAAAATACATAAAGATCATAAATAGTCTAAAAATTCAATTCTTAACATTCTAAGAGCATCAGAAGAGCCCTGCTGGATCAGACTGGCGGTCCATCTAGTCCAGCATCCTGTCTCACACAGTGGCCAGCCAGTTCCTCTGGAGGGCCAACAACAGGGCAGAGAGGCCGAGGCTTTCATAAGAACATAAGAAGAGCCCTGCTAGATCAGACCTGTGGTCCATCTAGTCCAGCATCCTGTCTCACACAGTGGCCAGCCAATTCCTCTGGAGGGCCAACAACAGGGCAGAGAGGCTGAGGCCTTCATAAGAACATCAGAAGAGCCCTGCTTGGTCAGACCTGTGGTCCATCTAGTCCAGCATTCTGTTTCACACAGTTGCCAAGCAGTTCCTCTGGAGGGCCAACAACAGGGTAGAGAGGCCAAGGCCTTCCCCTGATGTTGCCTCCTGGCTCTGGGATTCAGAGGCTTAGTGCCTCTGGATATGGAGGTTCTCCTCCGTCACCATGACTAGTAGCCATTGAT
>NW_015172810.1:4624-4869 GCF_001447785.1 Gekko japonicus
ATGGTGCTGTAACTGCACAGATGAATCAGGCTGACATATGAACTGCATTGGGTAAAAACTGGAGAGGTGGGGTATAATTTCTAATAAAGGAAGAAGAATTAGGGTTCTTCCAGTGTGAGCGCAGTGCCAGGTTGTAGAGGAACTGGCATAGAGCTCAACAGATTGCTCTCCCCCCACTACAGCACCCCAGGTAATATCTCATGGGAACAGGAGGATCATGCATGCCTTCTCTATACATTTCGATG
>NW_015172810.1:4935-11695 GCF_001447785.1 Gekko japonicus
CCATCTAAATTACTGAAAGACGATTACTATCACTAGCACTTTAATTATCTGATTGTTCTAAATGTTTAAAATGTTTTAACTTTTGTATATGGTTTTATGGTACTGGGTACCGACTAATGTAAGCCGCCCTGAGCCTGTTCACGGGGAGGGCGGGGAATAAATGGAATTAATAAAATTAAAAAATATATATCCAGCCCTGTGTCATGGAAGAAATGTAACTAGCCAAGCACAGTTGCCACAATCAAAGAAGGCAATTCTTGGACCAAAAGTCGATACTTTAGAACCACTGGGCAAGTGATTGCACTTTTAAAGATCTCATTTGCATATTTATTGTGTGCCTGGTGGTTTTATTCTGGAACAACTTGTTTTCTGGTCCATATTGAATTTATATTTTGTATCCATTCTGATTGTGTCTACATGATTGTATTATATTTATATAGCCATTTTGCCACTCAATTGTTTGACCTCTGAGGAAGGCCTATGCAGGCCGAAACGCGTTAGGTCATGTTTTTTAAGCCTGTGTGTATTGCCATGTTATCTATATATTTGATGTGAATGGGTCCTTATATATGTTTTAAAATTTGTAATTAATAAATACATGTATCTTTTAAAATATATTTTCTACATTTCGTTTTTAATATTGGCCCTCTTTTTCACATTTTACTAACCTTTGTTAGGTTCTGAATTTTAAATGTTAAGGTTCAGTTTTTTGCCCTTTCTGTCCCTGGTACACAAAGACAGGAGACTACCAAAGATGTAATGAAAAAGTCATGGAAAACTGAAGTGTTTACTTATTTCTGGAATGACACCACTGAGTCTTTGACAGTTCTGTCCTAAGCAGAGTTATGCCCCATGCGTGCAGCTCTGCTTAGGGTGGTACTGTTATGTTAAACTGTTTGCCCCGCTAAAGTATTGAATTAATGCTATATTTAAGTTTATTTTTAAGACAACAATATTTTTATTGCCATACATCTTGTAATAAAATATTGTGGAAAGTCTCAAAAGTCCCTCCAGGACTTGGCTACAGTGACCCATGCAATGGTCACTTCCAGGCTTGATTACTGTAACTCGCTTTACGTGGGTTTGCTCCTGAGACTGATCCAGAAACTCCAAGTAGTCCAGAAGGCGATGGCATACTTGCTGATGGCATCGCCTGTGCAGGCGAGCAGTCAGGCAGCATTGTGCCACTTGTACTAGCTACCAATTGAGTACCAGGTCCATTTCAAGGTGTTGGTACTGACCTTAAGAGCCTTATGCAGCCTGGGACTGACATATCTGAAGGATCGCCTTTTCCCATATGTGCCCTTGCGCTCACAGGACCAACATTTACTGGTTACCCCCCCAGCCCAAAGGATGTCTGTTTACCCTTTACCAGTGCCAGGGCCTTTTCTACCCTGGCTCTGACTTGGTGGAATCAGCTCCCACTGGAGATCAGGGCCCTGAGGGACCTTCAATTGTTCTGCAGGGCCTGTAAAATGGAGCTGTTCCTCCAGGCCTTCGGTTGCTGTGACAGGCATCTAAGTTGGCCTCCCTGCTCTGGCTCTCAATAAGCTGAAAGGGCCCATTTTATTCCACCTATGGCTCTAATAGATATGAAACTCTTGCTACCTGTATGAATTTTTATTATTTATTGTCTTAACTGATTTTAATGTGATTTCATTGTAATGAGTCTTCGACTGGATTTGTTGTGGTCCGCCCTGACCCCGTTTGGGGAGGGAAGAATAAAAATCCCAAAATAAATAAATATATAAACCCAAAGCTAGCAACCTGTGTGCTAAGCATTATTAGTTCAAAGAAGATCGCTCCCGTAACCACAGTGTCTCAAATGTGACGTGAACTGTATCGTTTGAGGGTGTATCATGTGACAAAGATTAAGAACAGCGTTCCCACTAAGATGAGTTAGTGTGAGCTGGCTCACAGTTTTTTAGCCTCCAGCTCACAGATTTTTGTTTTAGCTCAGGAAGGATGACTCCAGAGCAAACTAATTGATGCAGTAGCCAAACCGCTTGCTCACAACTTTAATGCCAGAAGCTCACAAAGTGGAATTTTTGCTCACAAGACTCAACAGCTTAGAGGGAACATTGATTAAGACATGTGATTTCTGCCCGTTTCACCAGGGCATGCCCCCTGGCTCTCTGCTGAATGCCTTTCCGTGTACAGCAAGGCACCTTTTTAATAACTTTTTTCTATGTGATCTTGCAAGAACCGCCTGTTCTCTCCTCCTGAGAGAGTGCTACCTTTGCACGCGCTGACAAGGATGTTTCTCTTCCCTGAGTATATCATAAAAATATATTGCTCTCCTCAGTATCGGTTCCACCGATCAGCTATTTTAAATTCCTTCTCAAATCTCGGCTGTCATATTGCAGATTCCATCATTAAGAGAGCAAAACTGTGCCCCCCCCCCCCCTGCAGGCTTGGGTGGAAGTTTTAAACTAACCGGCTCCCCCTGGTGGTTGTCTGGCACAGGACGCGGTCCCCGTTGGTGGCACTGGTTCCTTTTTAGCTGGTGTCAAATAAGACTGCACCGTTTTGCGAGGCAGATATTTGATATCGAAGCTCTTTCCGTGTGTTTTTTTTTGCGGGGTGAGACCGAAAAGCTACCTGAGCAATTTTTTTTTTAGCTGAAATGTGTCACAGCTTTGTATTTCACCACCACCACCACCCCCAGTAGAAAAGCTCTAATGATGCTCCGGGTGCCATGTTCCTTTGCCAAAAAGAAGCCCCTTGCTGTGTGCCGGGGGAAGGTCAGGTCGGTGCCAGGCTGCAAGCTGCCGGATTGCTCTTTCAAGCTCAAAGAGTTGTTAGAAAGCAAGTTCAGAGCGCAGAACAGAGACCGACGCCGGCTTTGAGCTCGGTCAGCCGCTGGGCTGGTAATAGGAAAGCGCCCGAATAGAGCAGCGACTTAATTTCCATGGCACCAGGGGGACAGCATCTGGGATTGGGTTCGAAAGCAAAAGGTTAGTTCCTCTGTAGACTCCCACCCCAGAGCAGTGTCGGTAGAAGGTAAACACAGTTGGTGCGAAGATTTGTTTCCAAGGTGTACATCCAACCTGAGCTGTTTCCAGCACTCTGCATGCAGCCTGCAAAGCCATCCTTCTTTCTTGCTTACTTCTTGGCGACCTCCCAGCTCCACGGCTCTATCGTCTTAAGAGCCCAGCCCGATAGCAAGCTCCACCCTGCCACCTTTATCACCCATCCTCCATCCACCCGATCCCAATCTGCTCTCCGCTCGCTTTGCCTGGATGCCAAGGAAAATCAAACACCAGAATGGCAAACTATCTCCCCTGCTTCCATCATTGCTTGTTCATTCTTCGGAGCACCAGCATCTCCTCCTGCCAGGCTCCTGTCTCCTTTAAGAACTGGGCAATAAATGGGTCTGATTCCCCACTCCTCCACATGCAGCTGCTGGTGTGACACTGGGTCAGTCACAAGTTCTGTCAGACCTGTTCTCTCAAGAGCAGTCCTCGAGAGAGCTCTTTCAGCCCCGCCTACCTCACAGGGTGTCTGTTGTGGGGAGGGGAAGGGAAAGGAGATTGTAAGCCGCTCTGAGACCCCAAGTGAAAGGGGGGGTATAAATCCCATCTCCTCCTCCTCCTCTTTCTTCTTCCCTGTCTTCAAAGGAATGCCAGCCTCCAGGTGGGACCTGAGGATTACAACTCATCTCCAGACTACTGAGTTCAGTTCCCCTGGAGACAATGGATGCTTTGGAGGGTGGACTCTGGCATTGTACCCCACTGAGTTCCCTGTCCTCCCAGGCTCCACCCCCAAATCTCCAGGAGTTTCCCAACCTGGATCTGGCAACCTGACCCCCCTCGTCCCCTGCCAGTGGCCGGAGCAGACCTGACAACCCTAGGTGTGCGGATGCTGTGATGTGGGAAATTGCCATCACTTTACTTTGGCATCTTTATTTTATTCAGAAGGTTGATCTATCAGAGCTCATGAAGCTAAAGAAAATACAACAAAATCATACTAACAACCAGGGGTCATTTCCTGCAGGAGCGCACAGGAGCGGAGCTCCAGCAGTAAAGAGCCCAGGGGGCGGGCACATGCAACAAGCCCCACCCCCTGCTCCCAGCAGCCCTCAGTCAGAGCAAGAAGCAGCCAAGTAAGTTGCAGAGCTCCCCCCAGTGGCACCTTCAAGACCAAGTTTTATTCAGGTACAAGCTCTCCCTCCTCTGCAAGGACAGATCTGCACATCCCCCCCCAATAGCTAGCAACCCAAAACAGTCCAGTGGAGCCTGAGCGGTGGGTGTTGCCTTCTGACACACTTCCGGTGATGTCAGGGGGTGTGGCCTATGCAAATAAGTTATGCTAATGAGTTATGCTATTGAGCTCCGGCACCTCTTTTTCTACGAAATGACCCCTGCTAACAACCACCACAAAACAAGCTGTCAACTACTTAGCTGCCGAAAGGATCGGAACCAGAAAACGAGAACTCCCCCTCCATGGTTCACCAGTAAATTGGGCAAATCAGGGGGGGGGATGTGTAGAGAAAGCCTGAACGACTACACCATAACGATGACACAGATGATTTGTATCTTGTCGAGACTGAGCTAAATTCGAGAACGTTCTCTGGGCTTCTCCCAGGGTGGTGGTGTGATGAAACCATGGTGATTTTGTTTCTTGCTCCTCTAAAAAAAAATTAGGGGGCGACCTTTCCCATGTTCCTTGAGATAATCCCTGTACCTGTGGTCTATTGTGAGGTCTAAAAAAGAGAGCAAGCGTGGTGAGACGCTTAGTGCGTTGGGCTAGGAACAGGAAGAACCGGGTTCAGATTCCCGTTCTGCCTTGGAGCTCGGTGGGTGACCTTGGGCCTGTCACTATCTTTCGGTCTAACCTACTTCCCAAGGTTATAAAAGAGACAAGAGGAGACCCAAGCTCCTCAAGGGAGGGAAAGATAAAAATGCAGTCGGCGTGTCTTTATTTTTAAAACTCTTCATCCAATGCAGGCTCTCCAGACACCTTTACAAACACAGGATCTCATTTGCGGGTTTCAAACTTAATTGGCGGGTGTGGATGGAAATCTGCTGTCCCTTTGGGACCCTGGCCTTCAGTCTCACAAGGCTTTAACAGTCATAAACAGCTTATGGAATCGGGCTCAGAAACAGAGGCAATGGCTGATGTCGCCATAAACTGCGCATCATGTGATCTCTGCGATATATCTGCTGCACTTTTGCGCTCACAGAGCCCATCATCATAGCACTCCAAAATGATGTCCTTACGCCTTTAGGGGGGAGTGCTGGAGGAAGAGGAGTTTGACTCTTCGGTCCCAGCACCATTGACCAATAGTGCCGCCATTTTGTATGGACCAAGCTTCGGTTTATGCATTTAAACATACATTACTTAATAAATAAGAAAGCTCAACAGATGTTCTTAAACTGCAGTACTTGGGGAGGAGAGTGTTAGGAGTCAATTTATCTTGTCTATACCCAAGGATAAACTTTGCACCTTGTTTGGAATCCCCCCCCCCCCAAAACGATGGAATCTGAAACGACATTCCTGCCTTGGAGAATGCTTGGGCATCTTCTGTGGCCTTGGAGTTCTCAAACAAGGTGGAAGCAAACATAAGAATATAAGAGAAGCCATGTTGGATCAGGCCAATAGTCCATTCAGTCCAATGCTCTGTGTCACACAGTGGCCAAAACCCAGGTGCCATCAGGAGGTCCACCAGCGGTGGGGCCAGAACTCCAGAAGCCCTCCCACTGCCATCGCCCCCCCCCAAAGCACCAAGAACACAGAGCATCACTGCCCCCAGACATAAGAACAGAAGAGAAGCCGTGCTGGATCAGGCCAGTGGCCCGTCTAGTCCAAAACTCTGTGTCACGCAGTGGCCAAAAATACCAGGGGCCATCAGGAGGTCCACCAGTGGGGCCAGAACTCCAGAAACCCTCTCACTGTTGCCACATCTCCAAGGGTATCTGTGGCACCCCTGGATGCCAGGGAGAGTGTGGGAAAAGAAGAGTTAAAACGGCCACCCTCAGAATAGGCGTGGATCCAGGCAGGTCCGGAGGGCGAGCAGTGAAACTGAAGGGACGGGGCTGGTTGATTCACGTGGCTGCAGTGCAGGGAGAATATATCCCATTAGGACGGAGAGCAGACGGGGATCGGGTGGATGGAGGATGGGTGATAAAGGTGGCAGGCTCGGGCTGGGCTCTTAAGACGATAGAGCCATGGAGCTGGGAGGTCGCCAAGAAGTAAGCAAGAAAGAAAGGGATTGCTTTGCATGCCGCATGCAGACTAAAGGCTGTGCCCTGGGAGTGCTGGAAACGGCTCAGGTTGGATTGGGTGGGTGGGACTCATCCGATTGGGTGGGTGGGACTCATCCGAACCAATAAAGTGATCAGCAGAAACCGTAAGCACTGCCTCTGATTCGCCCCATGGAAGCCAGACCTCTGCCCAGCCTGTTGAGGGCCTCCTCCCTGCAAATCCCCCACTTCACCGCACCCAGCCCAAACACGGCCACAGTACCCTTTTAGGAAATTAAGAAAATGTGTCAACTGGATTCCCCTTAAAAAAATAATAATCAGCCCTCTTGTTGAGTGTTTGAAAGCAACTTGACATATTGGTCAAGTTTTCTATGCGTGGAGAAAATAAAGTAGTAAGAAAAGCTATTATCTGCATAACATGCTGCTGCTAAAGCCATGGGGGCAGGGCTGGTGAACGGTTTGCCGCCCCAGAGCTTACAGTTCTCTCAAAAGACATCCAAGGGAAGGGATCTCGTCCCGCTTTGGGGGGGGAGTAACATAGGAACACAAGACTA
>NW_015172811.1:0-11716 GCF_001447785.1 Gekko japonicus
TGGTGGAGGTGCGAGAAAATACAAAGATTCTGGAAGAGTACTAAGCAGTTGATAAAAGATATTACAGGGATAGACTTACTGATTGCACCGGAAATTTTCCTATTAAATATCACACCTAAAGGATTTAAATATAATGAAATATGTATTATTTTATATATAACTACAATGTCAAGAATACTTGTTGCAAAGAACTGGAAGACAGATAGAATACCGAGTAAGGAAGACTTGATTAGCATACTTTTTGAAGTAATTGAAATGGATAAGCTGAATATGTTTCTGGCGGTAAAAACAGATGAAAAACAGATAAAAACAGATAAAAACAGCAGAAATGGCAAAAAGCCATTAAATGGTATGAAGAAACTTTGTAATGTAAACCACTAACTGTTAGAAAATAAGATATAAATGTATGTTGTTGAAAACTGAAAATAAAATGATTTAAAAAAACAAAAAAACAAAAAAAACAACCCTGCAAGGTCAGTCAGAGAGCAAGACTGGCTCAAAATCTCTCAGTTGCTTTCATGACAGAGGGGAGACTTAGAACTCAGGTCTCCCAAGGCCCAATCAGTATTCCGACCACTGCGCCACATGGCCTCTTCAGTGGTTGCACACGGCAGGACGAGGTGGGTGCTCCCATTTGGATCAGTGGGGTCTGCACAGCAGAAATTCCTGGGGCTGTTTCAACACAGTCAGATCTGTCCATCTCTCTTTAGGACACCCTTCATGCCCCCTAAAACCTGGGGGCATGGGCAGGGAGAAGGGGGACTTTTGCCATCCCTTTGGAGTGGAGACCCCATTGGCTTTCCCCCAAGCAAATGGTAACGTCTCCCCCCCTCATAACTTGACCCTAAGGGAGAATTCTTCCTGTGGCTCAACCCAGATGAGATAGACCGGCCCCCAGTGTCGCCCACCTGCCGGCTTGTCCTGAGACCCGGTCTGCTCCGCGAGCGCTGGAGACGCCGTCCTGCCGCACCTGACGCACGATTGCAGGAAGCCTCATTATTTTAGCAGAGCTAATTAACTGGCTCTCTCCGGGCGGAGATAAGGGTGCTAATTAACTGCTATTCTCCCCAGCTGCACATCTGTATCGGAGGGCCTTTGTGAGGTTCCTGCCATCGGGACTGAGGGATCGAATCCTGCCTGGGGGGGGAGCGGCTTCCCCCAGGGAGGGGGCCGGTCAATGCCCATAAATCCACAGCGGGGAGATAAGGGCCAAGACGTCCAGCCCCTCTCTTCCCAGGGCATCGATCTTGGGGAGGGATAAACGAGAGGAGTCTGGCAGCTCCCCCGTTGGCATCCATCTGCCTGCCGGCCCTCCAGCCCCAGCTTAATCTCCCCGGGAGATCTGTGTCTCTATTAGGGGCTGTGGCAGAACCGGCCTCCTTTGGCCCAGCCTTCCGTGTTTTTTTCCACACCTGGAGAGGCTTTGCTTAAACTCTCGGGTTGTCCATCACCACCACCTGACCTTTGTAAGGAATTGCCCCCTGGGAGGGTCAGGGCTCTCGGCTTTCCTTCTCAGTTCTGAGGCCCGGCCTCGGCATCTCCCGCTGCCCAGCGCCTGGTCCCCACGGGGACAGTCTACTGCCTTTTGCGCCCCTGGAGGAATAGCCGCTTGCCAACTGCCTGCCTTCCCCCCTGACACTTCTCTTCAAATAGCGTGTCTGAGACGGTGGAGGTCTACGTGGTACAGAGAACCACTCCCAGCATCAAAGGTTATGAAGTATTTATTAAAAAGAAAATGTTCCTAAGTGTACTTTTAGCACAGCACCAGTTCTGAGCAAGGGAGCCCAAAAGAAATGGGTTAAACGCAAATCCACTGTCCATCTCCCTATGCATGCCCTATCAGATATTAAAATAGGCCAGGATCTTAGGAGTTCTAGAGCTCTACAGAGTCACCATTACCTTGAAGCTTTCTCCATCTCTGTAGGCCAGCACATGGTCAAAATGGCTGCCTTCCCAGTGGAGAGGTCTGGGTGCGATCACGTCCTCAGCACCTGAGGAAAAGAAACCTCCTTCCTGCTGCAAGGCGTCCTCAGCACCCGAGGAAAAGAAACCTCCTTCCCGCTGCAAGGAGTTTTTTCCCCCCATATCTGTCTCTCCACCCACTGACCCGGTCATGCCAGGTTCAAAGAGTTCTTCCAGATTTTCTTTCCTTCAGACTAACATTCTTATTCCTCCAACTCTATGTTTCCTGCTTGGGGGAACGGGGGGGGGGAGAACTTGACCCACCCCATTATCTCTCCTGCTTGATCTATTAGCATTTGTGTAAGGGTTAGCTATGTCTGGGAAGCCACTGAAAGACTCCCCCCTCCTCTGCCTGTTCTCTGCTCAAAGAAAAACATGTTTTTTAAATGCACAGGGGAGGTTTTGCTCAGCTCAGACCTCCCTGGAAGAAGAAGAAGAAGAAGAAGAAGAAGAAGAAGAAGAAGAAGAGATTGGATTTATACCCTGCCCTTCACTACCCAAAGGAGTCACAGAGTGGTTTACAATCTCCTTTCCCTTCCCCTCCCCACAACAGACACCCTCTGAGGTAGGTGGGGCTGAGAGAGCTCTTTCGAGGACTGCTCTTTCAAGAACAGCTCAGAAGAAGAAGAGGAGGAGGAGAAGGAGGAGAAGGAGGAAAAGCAGCTTGGATTTATACCCTGCCCTTCACTACCCAAAGGAGTCTCAGAGCGGCTTACAATCTCCTTCCCTTCCCCTTCCCATAAGAGACACCCTGTGAAGTAGGTGGGGCTGTGAGAGTGTTTGGTGTTACAAGCTGAAAACACTTCAGTGTATCTGAGGTTAAATGTTTGTTTGTGTTGTCACAGGAAATCACATGTTTTATGTAGCCAATGTTAGTTTAGAACTACAAGCCCGGGAAAACCATCCCTGATCTAGGAGTTTCATTGGAAGCAAAGTGTCAAAGTGTTTTTGCATTTTATGGCTTCTCTTCCCATCTTTGTCTGGAGTTCTCAAGAAGAAGTACAGAAGCCATTATCGCTCTCTTCTAGTCTAGCCGTTGTAGTGTAAAGATGTAGCTATTTAGCTCTGTTGTTATTTTCATCCCAGTTACCCTTCCCCATGCTAGAATGTAGTAAAAACTTTCTATTTTAAACACACATGGACTCTGGGTCTGAATTATTTTACTCTGGCATTGCTGAGTTATTTTATCTCTGCTGAAAACCAAGTTTTATTTTTCAAAACCCCAACAAAAAAGGTTGAAAAATGCAAGATTTTTGTGAGCCGACATGCTTTCTATGGTAATACTCAACCAAGTGTAGAAAGTAGTGAGGAAAGCGACGATCCTTTGATCTGCGCGGGACTCTGAGGCTTCTTCAGTTGCTTCGGCAGGAAAACGGCAGGATCGCTCTCACTCCCCCTCCTTCTTTTCAGCACTCGAGGTCCGGTTCGCAGAGATGAAGACAATCAGATCAAACACCACAGACAATCTCCGGCTTGAAGACACAAACATTGAGTCTGGTCCCACGAGCTCTTGAAGAAAATCAGGATGTTGCCTGGATGCCATACAATCCAATGCGAGTTTAAAAAAAATATTCTGTCTTAGAAAAAATTCCTAGCACACATGATTTTCTTTTGACTCTGTTCTGGCTGCTAGCTTTCTGATGCAGCGGGATGGCTGGGCCCATAACCTTTTTGTTGGGGTTTTGAAAAATAAAACTTGGTTTTCAGCAGAGATAAAATAACTCAGCAATGCCAGAGTAAAATAATTCAGACCCAGAGTCCATGTGTGTTTAAAATAGAAAGTTTTTACTACATTCTAGCATGGGGAAGGGTAACTGGGATGAAAATAACAACAGAGCTAAATAGCTACATCTTTACACTACAACGGCTAGACTAGAAGAGAGCGATAATGGCTTCTGTACTTCTTCTTGTCATACTACTCTGCTGCACGGCGTTTTCTTCCATACCGTCACTCCCCACAACAGACACCCTGTGAGGTAGGTGGGGCTGAGAGAGCTCTGAGAGAAACTGCTCTTTTTCAAGAACAGCTCTTGTCAGAACTATCATTTGCCCAACGTCATCCAGCAGATGCAAGAGGAGGAGTGGGGAATGAAACCCAGTTCTCCCAGATTAGAGTCCGCGCACTTAACCACTACACCAAACTGGCTCTTGATGTCTTGCAAAGGAAGGTCAGAATCGAGTCCCGTGCCATCGTGTTGGCATTGCTTAGGCATCAAGGAAAGGGCCTCCAGGGACTGTGAGGTCACACCAGGCAGGCCTGGTTTGCTTCACAAGGCAAAAGGGAGCAGACCAGGTGCGGGCTCAGATTTCCTTTTTGGACATGCTTAGCGGTTTTGTCTCCCCACTTGGCCTAAACAAACTACAGCAAAAGCGGTCAGGGTAAGTTCAGCCATCCGAACTATTTATTTATTCAAGATCTGCAAGTCTCTGTCTGCAACAATTGAAAAGAGCAAGAGTCTAAAGTAAAGGTAAAGGTTTCCCTTGCTCGAAAGCCAGTCAAATCCGATTCTAGGGTTGTGGTGCTCATCTCCGTTTCAAAGCTGAAGAGCCAACGCTGTCCGAAGACGTTTCCGTGGCCATGCGGCTGGCATGACTAAACAACGAGGCGCACGGAACGCTGTTACCTTCCCACCGAAGTGGTACCTATTTATCTACTTGCAATTTCTTGCTTTCGAACTGCTAGGTTGGCAGGAGCTGGAACTAGAGTCGGGAGCTCACTCCGTCATGCATCACACTCGGGTCTCGAACGGCTGAACTACCGATCTTCCACAGCCTGCAGTTCAGCGTCTTAACCACTTGAGCCACCGCAGCCAGAATCTAGGAACATCTTAAAGACGATCAGGGTATGCGGTAAGCGAGGACCTTTCATGAGTCGCTGCTCACTTCTTCAGATAGCTGAAGAAGCAAGCAGTGACTCCCAAAAGCGCCTCCTCTGCCACATATTTTGTTAGTCTTTGGGGTGCTCCTGGACTCTTGCTCTTTTCTACGTTTATTTATCTGTTCATTGTCATGAGTGCTGCTGAGGATGAGCTCCCGGCCCCAGCAGAACCCACACCTGACCCCGATGAAGCCGCAGAGCCCTTTGGTGTATCCTTGCCGTCTGTCCCAGCAACAGCTAAGGGGGAACAACGCACGGCAGACAGCCCCCCCCCGCCTCCACAGGTAGCACGTTTGTGGAGCCGGCTCCGTCAGGACTTAGCATCCTTTGAGCTAAGGGGGTTGGACTAGATGTCCTTATAGGATGGGCAGTGCAGCAGAAAGGGTTCAACGGACTCTATTATTCCCATTAGACATGGACAAAGCCATTGAGGGAGCGGGACAGGATGGTGTCTGCCTTCCAGTAGGGCTGAAGGTAGAGCATTAGAGGATGACAGATAGAACATTAAAGGCTGAAGACAGAGCATTACAGTGATTCTTCGGTACCCGGGAATCTTAAGAGATCCAAGATAACCGGCTGCCTGAAAACATTTGCCATGCAGCAGAATAACTGTGTCTGTGCCCAACTGATTGTAGGGCTTGGTCCCAGAACAATCTGGGAGAACCGGGTTTGATTCTCTCAAGGGCAGTTCTGGAAAGAGCTCTCTCTGCCCCGCCTACCTCACAGGGTGTCTGTTGTGGGGAGGGGAAGGTAAAGGAGTTTGGAAGCCGCTCTGAGACTCCCTTGAGTAGTGAAGGGCAGGGTATAAATCCAATCCTTCTTTCTTCTTCTTCTTCTTCTTCTTCTTCTTCTTCTTCTTCTTCTTCTTCTTCTTCTTCTTCTTCTTCTTCTTCTTCTTCTTCTTCTTCTTCTTCTTCTTCTTCTTCTTCTGTGGTTAAGTGCACGGACTCTAATCTGGGAGAGCCAGGTTTGACTCCCCACTCCTCCACTTGCACCTGGCTGGATGACCTTGGGCAAGCCGTAGTTCTGATAAGAGCTGTCCTTGAAAAAGAGCGTTTTTGTCAAGAGCTCTCAGCCCCACCTACCTCATAGGGTGTTTGTTGTGGGGAGGGGAAGGGAAAGGAGTTTGTAAGCCGCTCTGAGACTCCATTGGGTAGTGAAGGGTGGGGTATAAATCCAATCTCCTCCTCCTCCCTCCTCCTCCTCCTCCTTCATCTTCTTCTTGCCATGTTGTTGGCCCTCCAAAGGAACTGGTTGGCCACTGTGTGAGACAAGCTGTCGGACAGCTTCCGATGTTCTGATGTTCTCTCGCTGAGAACCGAGGCAGGATCCGGCGGTGGCTGTTATGGATTCCGATGTTTGCTCAGCAGCAGGGTGGGGGGCCAAGCGAGAGCAACCCCCCCCCCAAGCTCTCCTCCTTTCCAAAGAGAGACAAAACAAGCGAAACAGGGCTCAGCGAAAATAATAAAGGGAGCCATTTTTCAGGCTTACGAGGGGGCAGCCCAGCCGATACCGGGGCCATAAATTAGGCGAGGCAGAAAGCGGCCCTGAGTGACGGGAGGCGAGGCCCCCAACGACCTCTCTGCTGCAAATGGATGGCTTTCCGATAGGACCCCCCCACTCCCTCCCCGCTCCCATTCACGGCCACCCAGGAGAAAGGCCGGACATAAATTAAGAGCTTTTCTCCAGGTGTCAGCTTCTGCGTGACTCCTGGACCGATTCCGAGGCTGATACAGGGAACGTAGTCGGGATATTCGGTTAATATAGCGGAGTTTCGGCCACTCATCGGCGGGCGATACCGAGTGCAGTACATAAATCCCCCAAGAAGTATATTGCAGAGAAGGTAAACTTACCATTTATTCAAGTAGATCCATCCAGTTGGTCAGCCGTGGTGATCTGAAATGGTAGATTGGACTCTAAATTTGTTGTCAGGTAGATCCGGTTCATTAGGGGCCGCGGTGGCTCAGTGGTTAAGACGCTGCGCTGCGCTGGTAGTTCAGCAGTTCGAGACCCGAGTGCCATGTGACGGAGTGAGCTCCTGTCTCTGGCCCCAGCTCCTGCCAACCTGGTAGTTCGAAAGCAAGAAATTGCGAGTGGAGAAATAGGTACCGCTTCGGTGGGAAGGTAACAGCGTTCCGTGCGCCTCGGCGTCTAGTCATGCCGGCCACATGACCACGGAAACGTCTTCAGACAGCGCTGGCTCTTCGGCTTGGAAACGGAGACAGTGTGAGACAGGATGCTGGACTGGATGGGCCACTGGTCTGCCCCAGCAGGGCTCTTCTGATGTCTGGAGATGAGCTGTAATTCTGGGAGATCTCCAGCCCTCCACCTGCAGGGTGGCAACCCTATCCAGAGTACCATTGTTCTCTGGCATACGTGGCACACTGCCCTGTCTCCCTTTCCCAGAAATAACCCTTGGCTGCAATATGGCAGACACAGGAGAGCATAGACCATAGGCACAGACATTGACTGTGGCCACAGACAGAATGAGCTGTGGCTGGCGAAGGGAAGTGGTTAAGAGAGCTGGCCCTGAGCCAAGAGATCCCCATTTTAAATTTCCCCCTCCCGCATTAGTCAGACTCTCAGAACTAGTGTTCCCTCTAAGCTGAGTTAGTGTGTCTGGGCGATCTACAACGTTCATAAAAACATACCAAGATAAAACAAAACATTAACAACACATTTCAACCGGATCAGATGGTATGTACTGATAGATCCAGTTTTAGACTGCTGACTACATTCAGGGTTCCCTGTAAGCTGAGTGAGTGTGACCTAGCTCACTGTTTGTTAGCCTCCGGCTCACACATTTTTGTCATAGCTCAGGAAGGATGGCTCCAGAGCAAGTGGCCCACAAAGTAGAATTTTTGCTCACAAGACTCCAGAACTTAGAGGGAGCATTGCTCAGGACCTTCCGAAGGCTGAGGTTCCCCACCCCCTTAATTGGCACTCAGCTGTTCTTAACTTTGTGTGCCTCCTGGAGTGTGCACAGGCCTCCACAGGCTGTTTTAGTGGGGTGCCCCCCCTTTTCTTGAAGCTAATTTACAAATATTTTCCCCTGCGTACTTGAGATGGCCCCTGAGCCTACAGATATGCCTGCCTCGCATGGGGGTGGTAGAGTTTGGCTGCTTTCATAATCCACGTTGGGGGCCGGCCACTTTGCTCGATATTACCTGACGAAACTGCCGACCCTGGGAAGCAAGATTTGCACTGATCAGAAAGTGGAGCTTTGTTGACCCACGTAGCCTACATGGCTGTAATCTGGAGGACCGGGTTTCCTTCCCCACTTCTCCTCTTCGTGCAGCCAGCTGGGTGACCTTGGGCCATGCAGGCAGGGGAGAGGAAGGCAAGGCAGATACGAGAAGCAGCTGGAGCGGGGGAATGGGTGCCAGCTGGGATGGAAACCGTTGTTGTCCTCAACCAAAAGCCTGGTGGAACGTCTCTGCCTTACAGGCCCTGCGGAGTTGCATAAGGCCCCACAGGGCCCTGATGGTATTGGGCAGAGAGTTGTATCAGGCCAGGGCCAGGACCGAAAAGGCCCTGTTTGTGGTCAAGGACAGCTAGATAGCTTTAGGGCCAGGGACCACGAGCAAGTTGTTATCTGGATGCCACTCCCCACACATCACACGCTGGGGTCATTTCCTGCAGGAGCGCACTGCACACTCTTGATTTCCCCGTACTGCAGAATAACACTGCAAACAGCTCCCGAGATCTGTCTTCAGGAACAGGACTTGGAGCATGCAGAAGCAGGTGATCACGTGCAGGAGGCGATGTGGAAGGAGAAGAAGAAGAAGAGGAAAAAGAAGAAGAAGAAGAAAATGATGATGATGATTGGATTTATACCCTGCCCTTCACTACCCGAAGGAGTCTCAGAGTGGCTTACAAACTCCTTTCCCTTCCGTTCAGGTACAAGCTCTCCCTCCTCTGTGAAGAAAGATCTGCACATCCCCGTCCCCCCATAGCTAGCAATCCAAAACAGTCCTGTGGAGCCTGAGCGGTGGGTGTTGCCTTCTGACAGACTTCCAGTGACGTCAGGGGGTGTGGCATATGCAAATAAGTTATGCTAATAGGTTATGCTAATGAGCTCCTGCACCTCTTTTTCTACGAAATGACCCCTGGTCACATGCAATGCTCCCTCTAAGCTGTAGAGTCATATGAGCAAAAATTCTACTTTGTGAGCTACTGGCATTAAAGTTGTGAGCCAGTGACGTGGCTGTTGCAAAAATTAGTTTGCTCTGGAGCCATCCCTTCCTGAGTTAAGACAGAAATGTGTGAGCCGGAGGCTAAAAAAACTGTGAGCTAGCTCGCAACCGCTCAGCTTAGAGGGAACACTGGTCACATGTGACATTCCCTCCCCAATGGAGAAAAAGTGCATTTTTCTGGTCATAGCGGCAGAGTAAATACACCGGAGGGAAAAGGGTAGTGCCTAAGGTGGGCACAGAATCCGAAGTCAAGCTTAAAGGTGTACTGCTCGGAAACCCTGTCGTAAGCTGTGGGTGTGTAATGGGCCTATGTCTTTAGCTCTGCCCTGGATGGCCCAGGGTCGCCTGATATCATCAGATATCAGAAGCTAAGCAGGGTCGCCCTGGCTAGTTTTTGGATGGGAGACCACCAAGGAATTCCAGGTTTAGCTTTTGCAGATTTTCTGGGTTTTGTGGCCATGGTCTTGGGATTCTGCTTTGGCCGTAGGGCATCAGCAAAAATACAAAAAAACCCCTCAATTTAAGGCACAAGGCTAAGAACTGTCTCTGGAGCTTCTGCCAGAGGACTCTGCCCCCGTACAAACTGCAGCCCTGTGCAAAGCGTGGTTGAGTCGCAGCTGACTGCATGGGACATACACACACACGTTGCCCATGCTCAAAACTTGCAATGCCAGCGTCAGTGTGTTCTACTGTACATTCTGTGTGAAACATAAGGTCCTGCAATGCCCAGACCATGGCCATACAACCCGGAAGAACTACAGCAGCTAATGAACTCGGACCGTGAAAGCCTTCGACAACAATTTCAGGGTTGCTACACAGTCAAGCAGAGGGGCTATGGCTCAGTGGCAGAGCCTCTGCTTGTCATGCAGAAGGTCCCAGGTTCAATCCCCAGCATCTCCAGTTGAAAAGGACCAGGCAGGAGGTGATGGGAAAGACCTCCGCCTGAGACCCTGAAGAGCTGTAAAAAGGGGCCGTGGCTCAGTGGCAGAGCCTCTGCTTGTCATGCAGAAGGTCCCAGGTTCAATCCCCGGCATCTCCAGTTAAATAGGACCAGGCAGCAGGTGATGTGAAAGACCTCTGGCTGAGACCCTGGAGAGCTGTAAAGAGGGTCTGTCGCTCAGTGGCAGAGCCTCTGCTTGTCATGCAGGAGGTCCCAGGTTCAATCCCCAGCATCTCCAGTTAAAAAGGACCAGGCAGGAGGTGATGTGAAAGACCTCCGCCTGAGACCCTGGAGAGCTGTGAGGAGGGGCTGTGGCTGAGTGGAAGAGCCTCTGCTTGGCATGCAGAAGGCCCCAGGTTCAATGCCCGGCATTACCAGTTAAATGGACCAGGTCGTAGGTGATGTGACATATCCTTTGCCTGAGACGCTGGAGAGCTGCTGCCAGTCTGAGTAGACAATCCTGACTTTGATGGGTCAGTGATCTGCTTCAGTAGAAGGCAGCTTCAGGTGTTCACCTCCGAACGTCTCTTTCCTTGAAAACCCTGCGGGGCGGGGGGGGGGGGGGCGGCGGAGCTCTTCTCCACCCCACCAGATTTGCAGATAATTAAAGCTGGGATCCAGGGCGACTGCAACCATTCCCTCTACGTGCCGCCCCCGGGCTCTCCTCGCATCGGCCGCCTGCCTCTCCATAATAGAAATCCTCGTGCGGAGACTGGGAACGATTATTGTAAACATTTCCAGGGGGAGCCTGCGTGAGATTAACAAGCTTTCCGACAAGCCGACAATTTTATAAGCTGCTAATGTCTGGTTGTAGCTTGAAAAGCGGAAGGAAAGAGAGTAGTGAATGACCCACGAGGAGGAGGAAGAGGCACGGAGGATGGTGAAACCGCCGGGTGGAGGGTCCTGATGCAGAGGGAAGTCGCTTGACTGCCCAGAGGGGTAGGAACCATAGAAGGTTAGAGTTGGAAGGGACCTTGCAGGTCATCTAGTCCAACCCCCTGCACTCTGCAGGAGCACAGCCGAGAGCCCTACAACATATCCGAAAGATGGTCGTCCAGGCTCCGCTTGAAAACGTCCAGCGAAGGAGCCTCCACCCCCTCCCGAGGCAGTCTGTTCCACTGCTCCACCACTCTTACAGTTAGGAAGTCTCTCCTGATATTTAGCCGGTATCGACTCCCTTGTAATTTCCACCCATTAGACCTAGTCTTGCAATCCGGAGCAAGAGAGAAGAGATCTGCTCCATCTTCTACATGACAGCCCTTCGGATACTGGAAGGCTGCAATCCTGTCCCCTCTAAGCCTTCTCTTTCCCAGGCTAAACAGACCCGAGACTCTCAGCCTTTCCTCCTAAGACTTGGATTTCAACCCTCTCACCATCCTGCTTGCCCTCTTCTGGACACGCTCGAGCTTGTCAACATCCTTCCTAAAATGTGGTTCCCAAAACTGGACACAGGACTCCAGGTGGGGCCTGACCATAGCGGAATAGAGTGGAACTATCGCCTCCCGTGATCTGGACACAATGCTTCTGTGAATGCACCCTAAGATTGCATTCGCTTTCTTCGCAGCCACATCGCACTGCAGGCTCATGTTTAGCTTGTGATCAACCAGAACACCCAGATCCCTTTCACATGTGCTGCTGTCAAGCCAAGTCCCTCCCATTCTATATCTTTGATTTTTTGCACCTAAGTGTAGGATTTTGCCATGCAAGGTTTCCTTCTCCAGCTTGGGAAATTCCTCCAGG
>NW_015172812.1:0-2454 GCF_001447785.1 Gekko japonicus
CTAAGCAGGAATTCCAGAGCAACAATTAACCGGATGCATTTTCATTATGCAGTTACATTAAGGAAAACAAAAGCACAACGTGGCCACACACCTCAGCCTTTCTGCATGAGATGCCTTCTTCCCGAGATGCAGGGAATTAGTTGTCAGTACAGCTCCACGCCTTTAAAGTTCCTGGGGAGAGTCTGAACAATTGCTTAGGGGTAAGCATACCAGGAATCTCTCTGAATCAGAATGGCTGGATTCAGAGCTGATTCACACTTTGTTGGCAATGGGGGACACATTCCCTCAGACACTTATCCTGCTGTACTCTTCTTTGTGGCCCAGGCCAAATGGCTGCCTGGGCCACTCTGAAGGAGGGGTAAGAGACTGACAGGCACCCAAGGCTTGGTCTAAGATCAGCTCATGAGAACCTTCCTCCCACCCTCCATCCTCTTACAGGCAGAGTTTCTGGTTGCAACCATTCCCTACTCGTCTCCCCAACTTTCTACTGCCGGAAACCGATCTGGAGGATGGTGAAACATGATCATCTCACTGAGAGAGGGAGAGAGAGAGATTATATGATTGTGATTCAGAGGGTAGGACAGTGGCTTCTGTCCAGCCTAGTTAGGCAACTGCTTGCATCTTGGTAAAATATTTTAAATTCTCATTTTTAAAGCAAGTATTTATCCCTTCTAGTTGAAGAGGCACACTGAAATATGCAATGGCACAGATTTCCCATGTAACCCCCAGGGCCAAATGCAGGAGCCCCGTTGTAGATTGTGACACCCAACAGCTTCCACTCCTATATGGAAAGCAAGAACATTACCCACTGTACATGTCAAAGCATAAGCAAAAAAGAAAGACTCATGTCCATACAGAAATGCAACAGCAAAATAAAATGAAGCCACAAAGCTCCACCAAATCACCAGCAATGGAGGTGTGATCCTTCTGTTTCTGCCCATGATCGCTTTATAGCAGTGCATCTTTTTTGACTGAACACAAAAACTTGGGGAGCACACACAACCGCTATCAACATGATCTGAGTTTTGCACCACTTGTATATGTAAAAACACTGCACAGCTGCTTCATATACTGCACAAGAAAAATACTTGAACAAAGATAACCTGTTTTTTTCATGCTGGTGGAGGGAAAATGAAGCAGGAGCCTGCAAACATAATTTAATTGCTGCCCTTTTAGTGCACAAGGAAAAATTAAAGCAAAATCCTTGGTTCAAAATCTCTCCGACCCAATGCACATGCAAAAGCAGCCAGCCTAGAATGACAGTTGTTAAATGATGCTGTGGTATTTACATTTGAGCCAGAGGAAGCACACGAGCTGCTTTCCAAACCCGAGAATGCGAGATGCCTCCCCTCGTATACTACCCACAGCTATATTAAAAAGCCTATGAAACATGCACATTCTGTTTAGGCATAACTGGAATGGGCCTTTCAAACCATTATCTGAGGACATCTGGAAAATGAATCAGTAGCACACCTCTGGCAACAGACTGTGCAGGCCATGTATGCCTTGGGCTTTCATCCACAGGTACACGTTCTTTTCCTCTGACCAGACCTTTGAATAACAGCATTTTTGGAAGGAGAGTCCAACAGTTTTAATTTTTGCATGGTTCTTGAGAATGGTGCGTTTCAATGCTATAGGGGATCTGGTTTACAATTCTCTGTGCAGAACTAAAAAAAAAATGCATTTCCCCCTTAGTACACTGAGTCCTGAAGCTATCACCTCCACTTAAATTGCCCCTAATAGTTACTGTTACAGTTACAGTTCTATTTGGATGGGTGGGTTATTCCTCCAAAGCCAAAAAGCAAAGCAAAAAAAAAAAAAAAGGCAGCTCTTCTTGTCTAACAAATATCAACTTGTGGCTGCAAGTCTTAAAGTGCTTTTAAAATTACAGTCAGCCCTGGCAGCTATTCCCAGAATCCAAGTGCGATGTATGTACAGAACTACTGTAGTTCCCAGAGCATCTCCTCCTACTTCAAGATACCTTGGATGCCTAAGCACACACGCTTGATATCACGCTTCCCATCTCTAGCTAAGGAAACAGGACTTCCCCATCATGTCAATTACAAGCACATTGAAACTGCCACCACAGTTCAGTGAAGTCTCTGGGAACACCAGGGGAGGGGGTTAACCATTGCCATGCCGCAAAGTTAAGTGCTATCTTAAAGCAATTTTAAGGTACTGCAGGCTATCAAGAGTTCATGTCAACCTTCCAACCACACTTTTCTTGTGTAACAGGAAACTCTTCCAATAACTTCATGTTATTTTTAGTTTTCAGAGCATCTATACGGCCTCAAATTTCAGCCCAGCTCTCTCTCTCTGATTTGCGAATCCACTGTTTTCAGGGACCCAGAAGAAAAGATGCCTCCCCAGAGGGTACCTCATGCACTGGTGAGGTAGAGGGGCGCAAAGCGCAAGTGCTCATTTCCCTACATATAACATTCCCAAAAACCAAGA
>NW_015172812.1:10049-11399 GCF_001447785.1 Gekko japonicus
GAGGCCTCGTCGGCCCGCCAAACTTTCTCCCCCCCCCCGCCAGCAGCAGTGGCGGCGGCAAGGCCTCGCCGGTTGGCCAAGCCTTCTCCCCCCCCCACGCCACTGCCGTCGTTCCAAGAACGTTCCCTGCGCATGTTCAGGGGACGCTCTTTTACTTTTTGGGGGATTTCAGTATTCCCCCTATAGTTTTTTCTACTTTTTAGATTTTTGTGCACATCTGGTGATCGCCCCAGATGTGCAGGAAAATCTCCCTGCCCCCCAGGTGCCCCCAATGTGCGGATTTAGATATCCACACGCAGGGGGCGCCTTCGCTATTAGATATATAGATGGTCCTAAAGCTACAACAACAATTTAAATTGAAAGAAAACTTACTTTATTATAATTCACTCCTGTCTAAGCCCACTAAAACCAGTCAGCTTAGACTGGAGTACCTCCATGTAACTGTTAGTATACTGCCTCCACAGTTTGAAACCTTGATGCAGGAGACAATGAAACTTAAGGCCCAAATTCCACAAAACAGGCATGAGACTCACATCAATATGCACACAGTGTTACAGCACCAAGACTAAGCATTTGAGTGGGAGAACATTTATGCAACATTCTGATGTAGAAGAAACAAGCAGGTCACTGCAACACCTCATGGAACAGCATGAACTGCAGCCATTTCAATGTCTCTGAGTGATATTTGGTGGCAGTAGCTCTCTTCTGTACCTGCAGGAGTGTTGATCTAAAGTGTGTGTGTGTATGTGTTATGTTGTGCAGTTACATCATACTCACTCATCAAGCCAAATATAGTGTTAGGCCAACAGAATTCTGATCAGCGTGCCACTCAGAACCAACTATATTACTTCCAAAACACTTATATTTTTCATACACCCACACAAGGACAGTTACAAAATAAGCTATTCTTAAGAGGTCACACATATTGCTGTTCTTGGAGAGCACTGAATAAGCTGTTTCTGACATAACACTGATCTACAAAAAAATTATGTGGGGGACAGTGTCAAAAAAAAAGCTTTAACAAATATCCCAGGCTCTTGTGGTACAACAGTTAGAGCATCACAGGAGGAGTGGGAAAACCCAAGTTCAAATGCCTTTCAGCAATGATGCTTACTGGGGGACCTTGAAGTAGTCACAAACAGTGAGCCTAAGCCATCTCTCGCAGGGCTGTTGGGCAGATACAATCAAGGAAGGGAAGAACCATTTGTCACTCTAAACAACTTGGAAGGAGTTTGAGATTTTAAAAAAATTGACAGCCGTAGTCACCATTCTGGAAGAACAACATAAACGTATTTGAAATAAATGGCCGAGGAGAACAGTTGGGCTACGGACTTGGTGTCGACCATGGCG
>NW_015172813.1:0-1724 GCF_001447785.1 Gekko japonicus
CATTACCTTCCCATACTGCCTATTCTAGCATCCCGTCTATCACTATAATATACCTTAAAATTGGATTCATTTTTCTTAAAAACCGTATTTGGTTGTCACCTGAGCCACATTTGGCTATGGAGCCATATGTTGGAGACCCCTGCTGTAGTCCACCCCTGAGATTTAGGAATACAGTCCAACTCCTCTCTCTCTCTCTTTTTATTTAACCAAGCTATTATTCTTTCTTCCTTTAATCATGGGGAAAAAAACCTAAACTGTCTGTTTCAGCCTGGGGATCCAGAGTTAAAAGTATCCATCGCAAGACTTACAACTGTGAAGCTTTTATTAACACACTGAGCCCCCAGTCTCTGTTGTTTCCAGCATGAAATATTACTTTCTTTCTGTCTCTCAATTAAAAATTTACAGTCTCCGTTTTCGCGGTAGATGCTACATAATTAGCCTTCTTTGTAATTTCAGGCAGATACAAATTTCTAAATTATCCAGACTATTTGGATAATTAAATGTGTGCCACAGAGGGTATTCTCTGCATGTTTTCTTTCTTCTTGTAGGCACATTTCTCCGTTTAAATGCCAACAAAAAGAATATCAGGAACTACATCCTATTATATAATGCATCTGATTGCCCTTTAAAGTGGGTGTAGAGCGTCAATATGGAATCCTGCATCTCATGCTAATTTTAATAAATTGAATATCTCACCTATTGCAACCATTCACCCCTTGGATTTTCTTGTTCTGGTGGGGAAATTCAGGAAGTGAATTATTCCAGTGCCACATGGCATTATAATATAGTTCCTTTGTTTTATTTACATAAAACATTTCTATTCTACCGTATCTCCTCAGACTCAGGGCTTTTCTGCATTCTCATTTCCTTCACTTGTGTTTGGTGCCAGTTTGGTGTAGTGGTTAAGTGCCCGGACTGTAATCTGGGAGAACTGGGTTTGCTTTCCCCCTCCTCTACTTCCAGCTGCTGGATTATTTTGGGCAAAGCATAGTTCTGTCAGAGCTGTCCTTGAAAGGGCAGTTCTTGAAAGAGCTCTCTCAGCCCCACCTACCTCACAGGGTGTCTGTTGTGGGGAGGGGAAGGGAAAGCAGTTTGTAAGCCGCTTTGAGACTCCAAGTGAAGGGTGGGGTATAAATCCAATCTCCTCCTCCTCCTCCTCCCTGTTACTTCTTTTTTCCTGTTTCCTCCCTCTAGTGGTTGATTCCGTATTATATCACTTTATGTCCAGCATATCTCCCTACACCAGGGAGCGGTGGTGCAGGCGGTAAAACGCCTGCTGGTAACATCAGTGAACAGCTGCTACAGCTGTCCGAGACCCACCACGGCCAGGGTGAGCTCCTGGCCCTAGTTCCAGCTCCTGCCCACCCAGCGGTTCGAAAGCAATTAATGTAAGCGAGTAGATGAATGCGTACCTGCCCTTAGGTGGCAGGGGGCTCCCTCCCCGTACGGGGGTGTGTGGCAGGAGCAGTAGAAGCGACAGCAGCGGTGACGGTGGAAATAGCGGCAATGGAGTGGTGTGGCGTCGGAGCAAAGGCAAGCGGAGCAATGGAGGTGGAGACAGAGGTGGAGCCACAGAAGGACGTGGTGACGTGACGCAAGCGCAGCGGAGCCGTACGGACGTTAGCTGGACTGTAAGTCGATATGACCCACATACCAGACGGGCCCAAAGAAAGAAAGAAAGAAAGAAAGAAAGAAAGAAAGAAAGAAAGAAAGAAAGAAAGAAA
>NW_015172813.1:1776-4205 GCF_001447785.1 Gekko japonicus
AAGAAAGAAGAAGCCGCCGGACCAGACGACCACACCAGGAACCAAGCACTGACACCCGAAAGACTGCCCAGGAAGAACAACCAAGAAAAACAGTGAGCCCTGCCACCTGGGTGCCGGTAGGCAGCCCCAACCCCTGTAGATATGTGGCCTTAGCTATGGATAAATTCGGAACTTGTAAGCCGCTCAGCGACCCTTCGGGGTTGGAGCGGGGTAGAAATCGAAGATATAAATAAATAAATAAATAAATAAAATTTAAACTGTGGGTTTTTATGCTGGACATAAACCCATGTGCTATCAAATCCACCCCCAGAGGTAGCAAAGTGCGCAAAACAGGAAAAACAAAAACAAAGCAACAGGAAAGCACAAGCAAAGGAAATGAGAATACGGATAAGCCCTCAGTGCAGCGAATGGAGCAGCAACCAGCCTGTGAGGACACAACTTATTAATGATCTGATTAAGAAAATGAAAACACGAAGAAAAATGCACAAATTGCACATTTAAGAGAAGGTGGAGTTTAAAATGCATGCAAACACCCAAGAGTTGAGCACAGCCAAACCTACTTGAAACTCCCCCCCCTCTAGTAAACACTCTCTTGAGTAAGATGGTCTTACATGCCTTCCTAAATGTAGCCAGGGAAGGTGTCCTCCTCACCTACTCTGATAGGTCATTTCAAGGAAGCCCCCACCATGGAAAACACCCATGACCTAACCATAGCCATGTGGACACTCCTAAAGTGAGCACCTTAAGGAAGAGTCTGTCTGGCAGCTTAGGGCAGAGTGCTTCTTCTGGGGGGCTATGAACCTATGGAGTACGGCCACTTCTAGCTTTTTAAAGATATGGGCTCATTTTTAGCAGTTTTGTGCTGTATTTATTAGTTTTTAGTGTTGTTTGTCGCCTGGCAGAGATGGGGAGAATATCATTCCTGGTGCTCATGCCATTAAAAAAAGTCGGCCGCCAATGTGGAACGTTGCACATCTTGGTGATTTTATGTAGATTATTAGAGCACCGATTTTATTATGTATGTAATATCGTTTTACTGTTTTAAATTTGTGAGGCGCCCTGAGCCGTTGGGTAGGCCGGGATATAAATCCCAAAATAAATAAATAAAAATAAATAAATAAAAATTACTCATGTGCTGTTTTGCCCCTTATTTTCACATTTTCCTTCATGAAACCACCTTTCCCATATCCTCTGGAAGGGTAGCATAGAAATCTTTTTTAAAAATAAAATAAATAAATAAAATACACCAAAATAAACAGAAGAAGCCATGTGGAGGATGCAACTTCTGATTTGACACAACCTGCCCATTGACACCCACAATGCAGTGTTCACATGGATGGACTGGATGGGACTTTTCTCCCTCTTCCTGGCTTCATACATGAAGTGTAGGATTGCCATCAAGTGGCTGGCAACCTTCATGAATGTGGGGGGGGGTAGGGACATGGGGGGGTGCCACTAGCAAGACAGCATTACCTCACTCCCAAGGGAAACTGAGAAATGATGTCATGCCATTCTAGGAATTGTCAGTAACTCTATGGTAAAAACATAGATGATATTTTCCCCCCCACTGGCTTCCAGAGTGGTGGCAGGGAAGAGGATCTGGGGGCAGAGGATCCCCCCACCCCCAGCAAAAGTCTCACATCCCTAATTGGTCTGTGCCTCCCGGAAGGGATCTAAATCTTTTTTTTTGAAACTTTTATTTTTTAATGCTTAATACATATTATTACCAAAACAACAAAAAGCATTTTCCTTCTTGCTTTTACAATAAAATAACAAGATGTATATGTTACATTGCAATACTTTATATAATACAAACCTTATACCATAGTTTGGGTATTGAGTAAATACTATTAACTTCTTTTGTGATAGAAGTTCTGTATCTTTTATTAATTAAAAAACCAGGTTCCAGACACTTACCATTATCAGAATTCATGGCAAAAGGAAATCTCGGAGAATTTTACAGATGAGATGTGGGAGAGGCTATGGAACTCTTCTAGCACTAGAACCAAAGTAATATCTATCAGACTACAGAACTTAAAGATAATGTCAAGATGGTATGTAACACCACTAAATCTTTTAAATGCCTGAACAGACTCAATAACATCACCTACCATTATGGAAACATCACCGGTCATGAAGCATGCAGAAATGGATATTGTAAAGATGTCTCTTAAGAGAGTCTGTTTTATTTTTTTCCCCACTTGATGAATCTGAAAAAGAAAACATGCACAAAAGCTAATCTAGTTAGTCACTATCCCTAACAGATTTTTGGAGGAAAGAATAAAGCCAAAGAAGAAGGAACTCCCATTGATGGCATAGTCGCACGAACGCTGCAAGGCATTCTTACAAATGCATCATTAAACCGAGATTTCGTAGTACGTTTCTGCGCCTTTGTTATTTGCCCTGCCAATTGCCATTTTTAAAGTTTA
>NW_015172813.1:4519-4745 GCF_001447785.1 Gekko japonicus
AACAATAAGATCTGATTGATGAGGCAGCTTCATTCGATCATATCCTTTGGGCACTTACGGTGCTGTAGCTTTCATAGTCCTGTTGTTTTTTGAGCAATCTGAGGTCTAGTTTAGATGATGAAGTCATCACAGGGAAATTTCTGTTTTCATGTGACATATTCATCTACCGTGTGTAGTTGTAGGTATCTTGCCACCTCAGGAATCCACCTCAAGGATTCCGTTATGA